>NC_071273.1:25411571-25464071 GCF_023375685.1 Ictalurus furcatus
TACAGGGTGTTTAGAAAGTCAAGAACGTGAGGAGTTAAACGACCAATAGTACAGAATACGCCATTTTGTATTCATTATTAATTTTTTTTTTTAAATTTTTTCTTAAAAATTCATTATTAATTTTTTCTTACAGGTGAAAAATGCCATTAAAATTGGATGAAAGGTTAGAGATAGCCCTTTTTGGTAATCTCATCACACACACACACACACACACACACACACAGTCCCATATCTCCTACTCTCAGTAATGGATATTTAACGAGGCTAATAAGAGATCGTGTGATTTATTCGGGTCACAACATCTGTCACCTCCACCCGGACACACACACACACACACACACACACATACACACACTCTCTCTCTCTCTCTCTCTCTCTCCATCATGAGTCCTCAATCACACATGTCCACTAAAGTGTGTGTTCTCCACCACATCAATCACACCGATCAGCTCTCCAGCTCACACGTCAGAGTTTATGCCATTTTTTAAATCAAGTTGATCATTTTAAAGAAATCTTGAGTCATTTGACACTTTAGCACATTGTGCATCCTCGCTAATGTCTCAGCTTACACACAAACACAAGTAAAACTAATACAGCTAGCTAGGTAGCTAACTAACGAATGCTTGCTAATGAGTTAGGTTACTGTAAATATTTGTTTACTTAATCATGTCACTACAAACACAAATTAGCGATTTATTCCAAGCTAGCTAACCCACAGTCACATGATGCTCTCAAATCAAGCAACGCCTCATAATGTGGAACTGTATTTGTCCAGTTTGTACAGGTCAAGTACAATGTAAAGTGAATACATTAATAAATAACCCCTCACCTACAACCCCCTGATCCCCCACCATCTACAACCCCACCCGATCCCTCACCTACAGCCCCACCAACCTACCCTACCTACAACACCCCCAACAGCCCCCCTCGATCCCTCACCTACAGCCCCACCAACCCACCCCACCTACAACCCCCCAACAGCCCCACCCGATCCCTCAGCTACAACCCCACTGACCCCCTACCATTTACAACCCCACCCAATCCCTCACCTACAACCCCACCGAACCCCCACCACCTACAACCCCCCCCGACAACCCCACCCGATCCCTCACCTACAACCCCACTGACCCCCCACCACCTATAACCCCCCGACAGCCCCCCGATTCTTCACCTACAACCCCACCTGACCCCCCCACCACCTATAACTCCCCGACAGCCCCCCGATTCTTCACCTACAACCCCACCTGACCCCCCACCACCTATAACCCCCCGACAGCCCCCCGATTCTTCACCTGCAACCCCACTGACCCCCCATCACCTATAACCCCCCGACAGCCCCCCCGATTCCTCACCTACAACCCCACTGACCCCCCACCACCTATAACCCCACGACCCCCACCGACCCCTGCCCACGACCCAGTCTGCCCCCGTCCCTTCCTGCTGTTTTATAGTATTTCAGATTTCTACCTAAACAATGCTTATGAAGCTCAGATTAGTACTTGCTGATAAAATGATAAAGGTTTTACTGTACCATTTGATTACACCAGAAAAATAAACAATATTTTTCACATCAATTTGATCCCTCAATTGACAAACAAGGAAAATCGTGTCCTGAAGTAAACGTTAGAAAACTCATAAACAAGTTGCATGACATAAATGTTAAGAACTTTAAATAATAAATAGCGAAATAGCCGAACGTGTACTGAATCTGTATTTAACCTTCAACAGTGAAAATAATTTTCCCAACAAAAGTCGCTTTAAATATTTCACGTTGGCGCCAAAAGAGTCGTTAAAAATGATTCATTCCTGAATCGAGTCATCTGTTTACGATCGTCTAAGAGTTACATAATGTAAACAAGACAACAACTACAACAACACCACGAGATATTTCGACGACTCGACTAACTGTTCTCTTTTCATTTCTGCTTGAAGAATTCCTCTAATTGCAGGGAGAATCACGAATCCTGTGCATGCTCACAGAGCGGAACGAACTCTGTATGTGCAGACGTCGGTGATGGAGGGAAGAAAGCTCTATTCCTCCAGTTTTACAAAGAAAAAAAAATCAAAGATTTGAAAGAGAGATGGAGTGGAGGATACATGAGCGATCTACTGTCTTAGTGTATCTCAGATTTGTCCCACCTTTTATCCATCCCTTCATTGCTGTTTTGAATCACACACACACACACACACACACACACATGGATACAAGATGCAAGATGCTTTTTATTTTCCTACCTGAGAACGGAGAAGTGATGCTGTTCACGGCTTCGGCTGAGAGGATGTGCGGAGAGGACAGAGAAGAGAGGAGGAGGAGGAGGAGGAGACACTTCAGGGAATGGTAGAGAGAGAGAGAGAGAGAGAGAGAGAGAGCTGACGTTATTATGTGTGAAGCCTGCAGGGATGCATGTGCTATCCTGAGTAAAGACAGAGAGAGAGAGAGAGAGAGAGAGAGAGAGATAAAGAGAGAACTAGAGAGAGAGTGCAGTTGTTGACCTTGGTGACCTTCAGGACGACGCCTACAGGCCGTGTTACTGTGTGTCATGTTTATTCAATTTGGATGACAGTTTGGCTCAGAGTCTAGCAGCTAACAAGCGCTCTCTCATGTTGCTCCAAAATGGCCGCACGTCCTGTTTGCTCGATAGCTACACGTTGTTAGAACTGTTAAAACACATTGTCACCCCAATTAAATATTCTTAGCCTGGACGGTTTAAATGTGCTCAATTCCTTTTCCATTCCATTTCTCGCTGATCAGCATTTTCACGCTAGTCAGTGCTAGTTTGAAAAATTTAAAGATGTGTCCTCACACCAGAATGAAAAACAAGGCTAACGGAACCATTGCTGTGACCGAGGATTGTGCTTTAAAGGTGTGAGTTAGACGTTTGTCCCATTTCCTGTTCACAAGAAATTGTTCCCATGGTTACTTTTAGCTAGCTAACATGACTTCGGCACAATGATAACATATAGTCTAGCACTGACAACACCACAAAACACAATTATACGTTTGAGTTAAAACCAATGCTATTTAGTGTTAGTTTGATTGTTAAGCTAACTAGCTTGCTCTACTGGTTTTTACTAAAACTTTTAAAGGATTTCATTGTTTTGTCCAAATATGTAAAAGATTAAAAATATCTTTTCACCTCAGACAGGCAGTAATTATTAGAATTTGCTAGCTAGCATTAGTTAATTTGCTAGCCAGCTTCTTTGTCACTGTATGAGCTAACTCATGTAAAGCTAGCAAATTTATAGCAGATCCTGGAGTAATTTTTCATTTGAAAGTGTCTCAAGTTTTGAATGTTGTCATACAGAATTCAGCAGAATAATTTCACAAGCTGTACAACATCTTTTCAATGAAATATACAGATATAAACAAAAAGATGGTTGTTAGCTAAATTTGGCTAGCTACATAATTTAAGGTTAAACCATAACAACATTTCTATCTACCTAGCTAGCTTGCTAACACTGGCTAGCAACAATAAAACAAGGAAATCTCTCCACTTGCACATATATAGGCTTAAAAGTTCTATTGCTACAACACAAGAAAAGTAACTGATTTTTTAAAGCTGTTGTATAAAAACCCGTGCTGTTTATTTTGTAAAAAGGTTAGATTTATGTATGCTTTATATAGAAGCTTAAGCCAAAGTCTTGAAAAAGTTCTTGAAAAGAAACAGAAGAAGAATATGTAAACACATATCACTGTTTATAGAATTTCATGAACTGTATAACGTCTTTTCAATGAAATATTAGCTAGGTACATAATTGAATGCTAAGCCATAACAATATTTCCAGCTAGCCAGCTAGCTTGCTAACATTGGCTAGCAATAAGAAAACAGTTTAATGGTTTAATATCAAAAAATTTTATTTAAAAAAATGACATATACATATGACATATATAAGGTTAAATCAAGCAATTGTACGTTCATATATACACCTTGACTTTATACTATATATAAAACCTTATATTAAAATGGTTGAATATTTTTTAAATTCAAATCTGAGTTTATATATAGCTTATATTAAACAATTAGCTTACAAACATTGGCTAGCAATGATAAAACAAGGCAAGTCTCCCTGCTTACATGTATATAAGTGTGAATTGATTATTAGCACACTGGGAAAAGGAGCAATTTCTCACCTGTCATATAAAAAGCTGTGGCGAGTGTTGGAGGAAATTCTGACCTTTAATTCAACAAGCAGAAATTGGCAGGTGGAGCTGCGAGCGATCTCTCACCTGGCGTGTGAAAAGCTCTTAATGATGCAGTGTTCACTGTGTTTCCAGCTGAATGTACGGTCAATAATGACACCCTGACCTTCAAGTTCACCCTGAAGTCAATAGTGACAAAGAGAAAAAAAGAGGACAGAGATAAGAGAGGACTTATTTCATGGCCACACAAAGAGCCGAGACATTACAATGCGTTTGTTCAACAGCAGAGGGATTAATGTGTGTGAAATGGCAGAGCATATCAGATAAATGTTACCAAAGCTGGGGATTTTCACTGATATTGAATATTATTTACACTTCTCTTCTCCATTTTAGTGCAGACATGTTCATTTATACAATGTGAATTATCTATAGAAGCTTTACTAGAATTTATATAGAACTTAGTTCAATTACATCACCAGTCAGATATGTTCAGTGGGTGTGTAGGAAGCAGGAAAAATGGGTGAGCGTAAGGATCTGAGCGACTCTGACAAGGGCCATATTGTGATGGCGAGATAACTAGGTCAGAGCATCTCCAAAACAGCAGGTGTTCCCACACACCGGGTGTTCCCGGTGTGCAATGGTTAGTACCTATCAAAGTTAGTCCAAGAATGGACAACCGGTAAACCGGAGACAGGGTCATGGACACCCAAGGCTCATTGATGCACGTGGGGACCGAAAGCTAGTCCGTCTGGTCTGATCCCACAGAAGAGCTACTGTAGCACAAACTGCTGAAAAGGTTCATGTTGGCTCTAATAGAAAGGAGTCAGAACACACAGAGCATCACAGCTTACTGCATATGGAGCTGCGTAGCTGCAGACCTTTCAGAGTGCCCACGCTGACCCCCTGTACACCACCAAAATCTCCTACAATGGGCACGTGAGCATCAGAACTGGACCATGGAGCAATGGAAAAAGGTGACCTGGTCTGATGAATCATCTTTTATTTTACATCATGTGGACAGCCGGGTGCATGTGCATCGCTTACCTGGGGAAGAGATGACAGATACCACCTACCTAAACATTGTTACAGACCAAGTATACCATACCAATGGTATTCCCTAATGGCCTCTTTCAGCAGGATAAAGCACCCTGCCACACTTGTTCAGAAACGGTTTGAGGAACATGGCAAAGAGTTCAAGATGTTGACTTGGCCTTCAAATTCCCCAGATCTCAATCCGATCTGTGGAATCTGCCGGACAAACAAGTCCGATCCATGGAGGCCCCATCTCGGATCTTGCAGGATTTAAAGGATCTGCAGATAACGTCTTGGTGCCAGATACCACAGCACAACTTCAGAGGTCTAGTGGAGTCCATGCCTCGCTGGTGCTTAGCTGTTTTAGCAGCATAAGGGGGGCGGACACAATATTAGGCAGGTGGTTAAATGTTATTGCTGATCTTTGTATGGGTACATATATTTACACACACACACACACACACACACACACACACACACACATATACAGGTATATATTGTGACGGCAAGCCTGCAGCCCACACACACAACGTGCATCACGCTCCTCACGCAACTGCCTGAACGGCCAGCACCATTTCAGCATCCTGGTTGTTTTGGACAGAAAGAGTGCACGTGGCTGTGAGGTGGGGTGGCAGAAACATACACAGCTGTCAACGGATGATTGGAAACGGACGATTTCCCCACCGTTTGGGAGAAGAGGAGCAGCTATTAAAGGGTGCATCAGAGACGGTGTGGTGAATTCATTGTCCACGGCTAGTGATTCATCTATCTCTTGATGCAAATGACGATGACAATGCTGATCTCAAAGGAGAAACTCCTCGGCTGCGCTGTGCCTCTTGCCAGTACCTTCAACCTCCGCAGGCCTCCTAGGTCCTGCCTCACAGCAGCTCCAGCCTGTTCATCATTCCCCACTCCGGGAAGACAGTCACACACACATACACATGCTCAACACCCCTTCATTTCCTCTTTTGCATCTGAATTTAAATAAAATATCCATGTTTTTGCACCACCTCTGCCTCCCAAATGTCTGTGTTCTGCCTGTCTCAGCCCTGAGCGGCTACACTGGTGGAGAATGTGGGTATAAGAACACAGACCCAATCCACCCCAGACAACGATAGATCCTATGCTTTAACATCTGCTGGCGACATACCTCCAGCAGCAGGCGGTGACTCAGTAGCTGGCCCAAAGGCTTTGTGCTGCAACCCAGGAGCTGCTGGCACTGAAGAAGCCCTGCTCCGCTGCCTCCATCCCTCTCCCAGACCCCTGCCAAGAAGCTCCAGGCATCTTAACAAAACACTCCAGTATGGACGATTTCGAAGCCTTCCTCCTAACATTTGAGTGGGCCCATTATTGGCATCACCTTTGAGAGGGTGGGCATGGATGTAGTAGTGCTTGATTGTGCCACCAAGTACCTCGAGGCAGTCTGCTGCGTAAAGCCACCTCCCGGAACATCGTCATAGAACTGGTGCTCCTGTTCAGCCGCATGGGGCGCATGGTGAGTTCGTTCTCCGTGAACACCGCTAGTGATTCATCTCTCAATCTCTCTGTTTCCACATGCAGACAATGACGCCGATCTCAGAGGAGAAACTCCCCAGCTGCGCTGCACCTCTCGCCGGTACCCTTGACCTCCACCAGGCCTCTTGGGTCCCTCCTCACGAGAGCTCCAGTCCGTTCATCGCACCCCATTCTGAGAAGATAGCGACCCACACACATACACATGCTCAACACCCCTTCACTTCCCTTATTCCACCTGATTTTAAGTGTCTGTGTTCTACCTGTCCCGGCCCTGAGTGTATATACACTGTACAAATGTACTGTGTAAAAGTCTTACTATAGTGTGAGGTAGACTGTGTGTAAGTTTTGCTGAGCATGTTGGAGAATCCGTCGCAGTTCTTCTGGAGACTTTGACTGAACATTTACATTTTACAATTATTCATTCAGCAGACTGCCACTCGCTTCTGTCTTCTTTTTTTGCCTTCATTATGTTTTCTGTCTGAAAAGTGCTCCGTTGCATAATAATAAGTATAATATCTTTACTGATATACAAACATTTTTTCTGTAAAACGTCATTTTTTGTTAGAATGTATATACTTCTAATTTTATAGTATAGTAGAATATAGTATACTAATAAATTTGAGTTAGCATTATTAGTTAGGTTTTATATAGCTTCACAAATGTAAATGTTTATCAGAAAAAGTACAGAATATAACAACTTTTTCGATTTTTTTGACATCAGTGTGATATGTATTTATTTTTATACAATTTCACCCTCCATCACCACGCAACACATAAAAACTAAGCCAGTGAATCACCATGGTAACCTTAACACCACCATAACACTGCTGCAGTAGGTTCTGCAAGGTTAACGGGTGTTTTACAGGACGCCGCTGCCTCGCTGTGGATAAAGAGCAGTCGTGATGAATATACTCCGACATTCAGATGTCATTTGTGGCCCTCATTGTGTTTGGAGTGTGTGGTTTGAGTGTGTGGTTTGCACCTGCTGCAGGTTTTTTTGAGGACGGTCGTCACACACACTGCGCAGCAAATGATCCTGGGCTCGACCAGAGCCGTCCAAACTCACTCGCTTGTTAATGGAAAATGATGAGCAGTGACTTTCTCCACAGCCACCTTGAGTCTCACACACACACACACACACACACACACACACACACACACACCTCTGAACTTGCACATCCTGCAGTTTTTTGCATAATGACTAGACACTGCATGCTGATCTAACTGTCCTGCTCTAAAAAATCACCATAAAAACTGTTCCACCTCTAGCCGATCAGGCACACAACCTACAAAGCTAGGCTGTTTACTCTAATGCTAGTTTGTGGGTTATCCTGTGTAGGTGTGGCTGTGGTTTGGTGCATTTTCGTGTTTGTTTCTACTCTTTGACCAAGGGTTGTGTGTGTATGTGTGTATGCGAGCTGAGCAGTGCTGCTTCAATATAGAGAGAGGTGGAAAATTACCTGTGCATCGTTCTGGAGGGGTGAGATGAAAAATAGAAGTTCAAGTCAATTGTGAGTTTTCCGAGTGGGATGATCTCGAACGTGTCACACCGATAGCAGTTCTTGTTACCGGATGAATATGACTGGTGGTTCTGGGAGCTGACTCTGGAGGAACAAGATGAGATTCTTGACTCCTGCAGGCGATGATTGAGGCTTGACCCTGAGAAGCCACAGAAGGTCAATTCGTGGCACAGCAGAATGGGACTTTCAGGTTGACTTGAGAACCACATGAGTATGTTTGCAGGCCCAGGCCCCATCACCCCCTGCACCCAAAATCCCACAACATGACTGCTCCACAGAAAATATATTTCTGCATTCTGTGGTGCTGCGTGGACCAACACACCTGCTGCTGGAATGAGGGATCACCAAGCAGGCACAGGCGAAAGTAGTGATGAGATGTTCCACATCACCTGATGTGTCCAACCAAACCTTATAACCTGTGTCTCTTTTTCTTCCCTGAGAGCTGGAATGAGGTCTGCTGGAGCTGCAGAGAGTCAGGGCATCTTCAGGCCCCCAAATGTTCAGGGTCTCCATGGTACC
Source organism: Ictalurus furcatus (assembly GCF_023375685.1). Lineage (NCBI taxonomy): Eukaryota > Metazoa > Chordata > Actinopteri > Siluriformes > Ictaluridae > Ictalurus > Ictalurus furcatus. The sequence goes on from NC_071273.1 coordinate 25,420,299, forward strand.
TGCAGTTGTACAGAGTGAGTAAAGACTCAAACAGAAGGAACTTTGACTCAGTTATTTAGTAATTTTTTTTTTTCACTTGGTTCATTATAATCCCAGTGCCAAGCGCAAGAGAATACAGCAGTTAATGGTCCACTTTTGTTGGCTGGACATGTGCAACGATGTACATTGGTTGTTTGCATCTTGGCAGAAACCAAAAAACCTTCTTGTTGTTATCAAAAGAATAGGTATGGATCCAATCAGCTACTTCTACAGATGATCTCTGCGTGGAATGGTTCAGAGGAGTCACACAGTGCCCGGGACAGTCCCACTGTGCTCGTCCATACACTGGAGGGAACGGTCTGTTTCTACATGGACTTACACAAGGTGAACTCTGTTTCTACGTTTGATGCATATTCAATTCCTCGTATTGACAAGTTCCAGGACTGATTAGTTTTACATTTACATTTCGGGCATTTAGCAGACTCCCTCATACTGAGCGACTTACAGAAGAGCTTTGGAGTGTCCATCAAAACCACGTAAATAATAACAGAGAAACATAGTGATAATTCAAGTGTTGGTGCAGAAGTAGGTGAAGTGGTAGATCTTTAGCTTTACCAAATTTCCCTTGGGGAACCAAGTACTTTCTATATTATTCGACCCTGGATTTGCATTAAAACCAAAGAAAAATGAATTTCTTCACTGCAATTAGTTCACACTAATTTGACCCTCTTCCTTTGGGTTTTTTGAGGCATATTACATTTGAACATCTAGTGGACCGTGTTCTATGTGCTATGTATGTATATGACAAATTTAGCAATGATTGGCAGTAGACATTGCAACCAGAGAGGGCATTCTTGAAATCCCTGATGGTGTCATCATTGTGTCTCAGCTCAATGATGATTCTGACTGCAGATTTTCTCCTATTTTTCAAGTCCAATGTAAATCTATCTGGCCTGCATGATCTTTATTACCATAAATCCGGCTGTGTGTCTTTATAAATACCTTCAGTAATTACAGAAGTTCCTGGCTTGAGCTTATCACTGCCAGGTTCAGAGGCATGAGCTGCAGTAATCAGACTCCACCACACCCATGTTACTCCCTCGTTCTGCTTACAAACGGCACTGATGTAAATGTCCATCGCTGTGTTGAGGTCAGTTGACTGCAGGCTCCAAACATTTCCATCTCAGAGCAGCATCTGGTTTAGAGCCCAGAGCTGCAGTCAGCTTTATTGCAGAATTAGTGTGATATGCAGTAAAAGTGGTCTCGTGTGCTCCGGTGCTTTATAAAATCTTTAACCTTGGTGTGGAAATGGAGTGCATTTTAGACATCAGAGGCATAGAAAATAAAATACCGGTCAAGCGGGACCTGTTTTGTGGTTTATTTATAATGTTATTCCGCTCTTAATGCCGTCTTGTAAACGTGTTCACGGAAAAATACTATAGATATTAAAGGAGAATAACGTCTTCTACTGCAAAAATAAAGCTGTCACTCAGAATAAATGGCAGCATGATGATTCGAACATTAAATGCGTAAAAATAAGAAAATAAAAACTCTCAATAAACCACAAATGAATCCCTGGTGCATCTTTTTAATAGTACATGACATGAATATTTTTAATAGTGTTTTCAAAATCATGCTTTGTCTTTGAGACAGAGAGAAAAGGAAAAATGGAAAAATTATAAAGAGTAAAGAGCAGAGAGTGATGTTGGTGTGTATGAGAGAGCTGTACGAGTGTGACTCCTCAGAGGACAGAAGGTCTCTCAGCAGCAGCTGACTGGCTGTGTTTGTGCAGGTCTGGCAGCATTAGCACCAGCTGTACCCTCCACAGTGCCCTTCAGAACTGCCCTTTCCTCCACAGGGACCTGGCCTAAACCCAACACTGGGCCACAAAGAGCTGAGTCAAAAATCACACTTCAAAAACAAAACAAAACAATACACAAAAACCAACGTCTATAAAAAACCCAACATCATTCTACTGGTCAGCAAACACCAAAAACTCCAAAAACACCAAGTCGTGGAAAGAGTTTCTGTGCAAAGTGAGGAGTTCATATCCGTGATGACAAACAAACGACTGCTGTGCTGTTAGTCTAGATAATGATCCAAAATTACTGATGAGGACACACCAGCTCAACAACACCAGCTCAAATCAACTACCCTGAAAACATCCGTCTTAAAAATCTGTGCCAGGCAAATGTCATACCAAAAAACACTAGTGTAACGAAACTGGCCCAAAAACACTAGCACTAACTTACAAAAAAAAAAAAAAAGCAAAACATGAAAAATAAGGCTCATAAATTCAGATCAGTAAACACCAACCCAAAAATACTCACCCCAAAACAACTAGCCTAAATACATCAGCCCAGCAGCAATACTCAAAACACCAGCCAAGAAACACTGCTCTTCACTCAACACTGCTCTTCACTCAACACTGCTCTTCACTCAACACTGCTCCAACACCAAACCAAAATGATGACTAGCCCAAAACAAACAGGAAGTTTACAACCCATACCGTTGACAGAGAGAGAGAGAGAGGAAGAGAGATAGAGAGACAGAGAGAGAGAGAGCGAGAGAGAGAGGAAGAGAGATAGAGAGAGAGAGAGAGAGAGGAAGAGAGATAGAGAGACAGAGAGAGAGAGAGTGAGAGAGAGAGGAAGAGAGATAGAGAGACAGAGAGAGAGAGGAAGAGAGATAGAGAGACAGAGAGAGACAGAGAGAGAGAGAGGAAGAGAGATAGAGAGACAGAGAGAGAGAGAGCGAGAGAGAGAGAGAGAGGAAGAAGTCCGTCCTGGCCTGCAGCACGTTTTCCCTGGACTGTTTTACAGATCGGTGACGTCCCATCAGGGAGCAGAACACGTGGCTGTCATTGTCTGATGGATGAAGTGACACCAGGCCCGAGCTCCTGTCATCACCCAGTCTCAGAGAAGAAGATGAGGAGGTGGCTGCTGATCCGTTTCCTGACCGATGCTTCAGTGTATGTATGAGTGGGCATCAGCACCGCCTGTCAAAGCAGCTCAGGGGGATGGAATTCAAGGAAAGAAGAGTGGTGATAAAGAGAGATGGAGGTGATAGGCCAGAGAGACAGAGAAATGAGAGCCAACAAGAGTAAAAGAGAAAATGTAAATAAGTGAACATCAAAAACACTGGCCCCATAAAACATCACAACACAAACAAGCTGAGAAAACACAAACCTGAAAACAACCAGCACTGAACACTGAACCTCAAATCCCTGGGGACAACACCAAGCCCACAGACTAATACTACACCTAACACATCCAGATGAATAAGAGTCCAGTAACACCACGCAAGCATACAGACCCAAAAACACTGGGACAAAAAACACTTGACAAAAACCCCACCTCCTCCAAAACAACAAACAACAACAACAGCAAATTCAAAATAAAACAGTGGCCTAAGAATATCCACACTGGCTCAAACACCAGTGAAAAATAAACAAACACTGGCCCAAAACAAACACTGGTCCAAAACAAACACTGGTCCAAAACAAATACTGGCCCAAAACAAATGACCAGTCCAAAAACAAGTCTAGGACAACACAAACACAACAAACTGCACTGATTAAATATACACAACACACACCTAATCATAAACAATCATAAATAACAAGAAACACCACCCCAAAACCCCACTGGCCCAAAAACACTACGCAATAATTAACAAAACGCACAGAAGAAACCAGACCAAAACAAACAAAAAAACACTGGCCCATAACAAATAAAAACACAACAATGCAGCCGCCCTGTTTTTGTAGTTTTTGGGCCGATGTTTTCAGAGTGGTGCGTTTGGCCCTGTACTGTATTGTCAGTGTTGTGATAGGAGAGTTTGTGTAGTATTTGATCAGTGCAGTGTGTTGACTTGGTGTTGTACTAGACTTGTTTTTAGGTCCAACAATTTCCCAGTTCTCTGGCACTGGGTCGTGTTTTTGAGCTGCTCATTTGTTTTGTTCCAGTGGATTTTTGTTTGGTTGATTTTTACATAAATTAAAATTAAAATTGTTTATTGTTTTTCAGTATGTTTGTGTGGGTTTTTTGTTTTGTTTGGATTTTGAAGTACTTCTGCCCTGAACACAGACCAAAAAATCCATCAAAACAGAAACACCACACCCTAAATAATGCTGGTTCAAACATACTGGATATAAAACTGACCCAGCAAGAAAGCACCAGTCCCCAGAAACACTCAGTCATAACAACGACTTCAATTAGATGGATACAAACAATATAAAACCCTTTAAACACAAACAACAACAACAACAACATCACTGACTAATAATCCATAAACCCCAGTGGCCCAAAAAACATTAGTTGATTGAATTCCTGGAAACAAGCTCTTCATTCGGACTGGTTTTAATGGTGGATTAATTAAATCCACAGCAGCGTGTGAAACATGTGCTAACAGGAGCTAATACACAGAACGTATTTACGCAGCTGTACTGTTACTTTAGTATTTAGCTGCTCAGATATCAGTCAATCATGTAATTGCTATTACTGATAAATAGCCTTAAATCCCAAATGTGTGATCATAACACAGTGAATAACGTCTAGACTTCACATCTGGATCTGTGTGAAGGTGAATGTTTAACGAAACAAACCAATAAGGTCGTGATCGTACGTATCTGGCGGTCGTTATTACGATCGATATCGCTCAGACCGGCAGGATGTAACGATACTAATCGTAGTGTTCGACAGCTGCTTCCTGCTTCGAGAAAATAGATGAAGCTGTTAAAGGCAAATCAGGCTACATTTCTGGACTGAAGCGATTCCGTGTCCTCATTGATCTGTTGAGCATAACGGCTTCTTCACGGTTGCCGGTAAACACTTTGATAAACACCTCTCAGAGAATTTGCGTCACTGAGGAAGAAGAGAACTGAGGACGATGAAGATGAAGATCAGGAACGATTTTTCTGTGGGGTTAGATTGAAATAAAAGTCTAGGTGCAGTGTTTTAAAGTGTAAGAACCCTGACGTGATCTCATTAAAGTTCTTCACCACTGTTAAGCTCCACGATCCCAAAGGTCTTTTATTATGTATATTCATTTTAAATAAATAGGTTCATTCGGTCGTTTCATTTACAGAGTAAAGGCCTAGAAACCCTGAACTGAATCAGTTTCTTTTTATTTCTGTGTATTGTTTTTTTAAATACTGAACAAGAAAATCGCCAGATTGGTGCCTCAACTGGAAGTCACTATAGCACGGTAGTTTGTTGCTTGTGGGCGTGGCCTGTGCAGCATTTTATTTTTAGTTCTAAATAAAAGCAGGAGTAGCTATATGCAGTATAGCTTCTTAAAGCTAACTAGCTAAAGTGATTACAGATTCAATATTGCACTAATCAGAGTTTGCTAGCTATTAATCAGCCACATATGCTAACTACATCAATTGCATGGTTGCTTTGCTTCGTTAGTTTTAGCCACCGAATAGCATTATTGTAATTGAAACACGTAGCTTAAATTACCAGCTTATTTTAACATAATTAACATCCAGAACAATTTGATTAATGGCAGAATGATGCTCCCTGGTGGTGTTAGCAATGTTTTGTATTTTATTAATAGCATGTGCTGACACATGCAGGTCAGAATGTGTCTGAATTCATTGTGGGTTCTGCGGTTCCACTCAGGAGACTAATCGAATGCCGGTGTGTGTGTGTGTGTGTGTGTGTGTGTGTGTGTGAGTGAGACACGAGTGACAGAACAAATCTTATTATTTTCTGTTCGTTCCTCTTTTTTTTTCAGTGTTAATATCAGTGTTCAGACAGCATGTAACACATTCAGCCTTGTGTTAGCAGACACGGAACACTGCTCGTAATGAAGAATCCTGTTTGGTTTTTGCAGCCTTTTAGTTTAAATTTTAATATTAAGGGTGCCATTACTTTTTTTTACACGCCACAGTGCCGTGAGCTGCGTTTCCTGGAGAACAGTGTGATCTTCACCAAGTCCTCCTTTCAGCTCCAGGCTTTGTATAGACACTAATGGCTTCTTTTGTGAGGTGGAAATGGAGCTCGAGAAACAGGAAATGACTAAGGTGCTCGTCTTCAGAGAGAGGCTTCTTCTGATCAATAGATCATCTACAAATATACAGAGCAACAAGCATTATATAGCGCAAGGGATCGGATGAGTATTAACTGAGACCAATCACTGATCACCATTGTTACTAACGACCAATCACTCATCACCATTGTTACTAACGACCAATCACTGATCACCATTGTTACTAACTACCAACCACTGATCACCATTGTTACTAACGAACAATCACTGATCATCATTGTTACTAACGAACAATCACTGATCACCATTGTTACTAACGACCAACCACTGATCACCATTGTTACTAACGAACAACCACTGATCACCATTGTTACTAACGAACAACCACTGATCACCATTGTTACTAATGAACAATCACTCATCACCATTGTTACTAACGACCAATCACTCATCACCATTGTTACTAACGACCAATCACTGATCACCATTGTTTCTGCACCCATGTACTTCTTTTTTCTTTGTTTGTAACACTTCTCCCGGTGATGTTTACAGTAATAAGCGAGTTATTTCATCCGTAATCGTTTTCTACGTGTTTATTTCCCGACTCCTCACACCCACTGCTTCAATTTTGTCTGTGTTCTTTATAGAAATGACAGTATCTGTAAATACGTAAATAGTTTACGGTTCCGTGACCAAACACGACCTCTTTCTATAAGAAATAATTTAGAATCTGTTATTTTCTGTTCTGCAGAAACTCTGCTCTATTGTTCAGAAGATCTTCCCGATCACAAACATCACTTGATATACGAATGCCATGGATAATTCTGTGAACATGTAAATTGGTGACTTTTTGAGCACGGATGAATGACTCCGCCCTTTGTGCAGTCAGTGCAGTGCAGCAGGATGAAAATCAGATGCAATAAAACATGTGGCGTTTGTCGTTTTTACCGTGCGAATGCTAAACACGTAGAAAACCAGTGAAAATATTCCATCCCAGATAATCCCAGCTGAGGCCTCAAACAGCAGCAGATTCACGCCTCACTTGCTCTTTACTCAGAATAATTGACTCATGGAGGACGTGTGTAAATGATTTGCTGTGAAACACTCGATGGTTTCACTCTCGGATTTATCAGTGGACCAGACTGGGTTTTAGCTCCAGACTCTCTCCAGTGGCTCGGACGCAGCGGCTCATGGCTCAGCGAGCTTCACTGCTGTTTAAAGCTTTTAATAAAACCGCTGAAAAGAGCTCAGTGGATTGTGTATTTTATTTTCTAACAAGCAGTTAATAATTCACATTCTTACTGTCAATTCTCAAAGCACAGTAACACAACACAAACAAGGCAAGGCAAGGCAAATTTATTTGTATAGCACATTTTCAACAACAGGGTAAATCAAAGTGCTTTACATAAAACATAAAAGCAACACAAAGCAACATTTAAAAAGAAAAGACATTAAAAAAAGAGTCCATAAAAAATATCTAAAAAATAAATAAAAAATTAGTAAAAATTAAAACAAAAAATTAAAACAGGTTAAAACAGAATAAAAGAGGTTACAGTGCAGCATAAGATGTTAATTAAAATTTAAATGTGATTAAAAGCAGCAGCAAAAAGAAAAGTCTTCAGTCTTGATTTAAAAGAACTGAGAGTTTCAGCAGATCTGCAGTTTTCTGGGAGTTTGTTCCAGATATGTGGAGCATAAAAACTAAATGCTGCTTCTCCACGTTTAGTTTTGACTCTGGGAACAGAAAGCAGACCTGTCCCAGACGACCTGTGAGGTCTGGATGGTTCATAAAGTACCAGTAGATCAGAAATATATATCGGACCCAAACCATTCAGTGCTTTATAAACCAACAGCAGTATTTTAAAATCAATCAATTTAAAATCAAAACAAGCATTGTATAAACAGATTAAAGCCATAAGCAAGTATTAACAACAAGCAGACTAAGAGGGAAAAGCCTGAAACTGGCCTTTCGCGAAGGTTTTGGCACCCTGTCAGTCAGTACTTGGCTAAGGATGAGCTCTGTATCCATAACGATATAATATTTGGAGTAACCTGTCTGTCTGTCTGTCTGTCTGTCTGTCTATCTATCTATCTATCTATCTAATGACATATTTCCGTATTCATTTCCCTTAAAATGAACCTGAAATCTTTCAGAATATGACACAGTGGGGTTTTTTTGTTAGTATTTTGAACATTGAGTTTTCTGAACTTGTGACAGACAGTACATGTACTGTAATTAATCTATTACTCTTTACTCGTTACACTAGCAGCAACACGTCTCTCGTGTCTCTTGTGGGTGTGTAGTGACTGCAGCTTATTTTATATCTCCAATGAGAAACAGTAGTAGCTGCAGTATACATCTCCTCCAAAGTTAAGCAGTTAAAGACAATAACGCACTAATCAGTGTGAAAATCGCTTGTGTTTTTGACGTCACATGCTCAGCTTCGTACTAGCATCGTTCTCAGATTAGATTAGCAAAACAAGCTAACTGTGCTAGTTACATACACTCACCAGACACACCAGCGATCTCTGGTACTTCCTTCCGAGCTTCAGTTTTATTCATAACGTCTCTATTCGTGTTTAATGTGAACTCGTATATGCAGAATAAGATGAAAGCAACACGGTTATAAGTTGTTTTTTTTCCCATTTTTGTGTCAAACAGTAAACAGGTACTCACTGCAGGTAGGAACTAAAGTTGAAGAAATGCCGCACCACAGGACTGTCCGAGAAATCGTTCGAGCCAATCGTTTTACGAAGTAGGATTTACTACTTCATCACATCGTAATGAATTTGCATCGAATTAAGACTCTTGTTGAAATTCTCTGTGTTGCAGGTGTGTGTAGAAAATGAAGCTTTATCACCATAACTAATCCCCAACTAACATTAATATTAAAACCATTAACACTTCAACATGTTTGTTTTCTTCACTTTTACAATGTCTAAGAAAAGAAAAGAACATTCTAGAAATCCAACAATCACACACAGGTATGAACTAAAATATCAGAGTTAGTCACTGTGTCCTGTTGGATTGATCATTTAAATAATAATTGGCTCTGAACATCTACTCTTGGTTTCAGCTTTCATTTTCACCTGTGAAGATTGCATTTTGTTAAAAAGGATAAGCCAACATGAAGATCAGAGAGCTGTCTAATATCAGGAAATAAAAGCTGAAATCCTAAACTCTCGTCTCATGTCCATCTTTTGATGTCAAACCCAAATGTCCTTGGTGTAGAGCACAAACTTATATAGCGCCGCAGCGGTTCTTCAGAGCGCTTTACACTGTTTATCATTCAAACATTCATACACACACTCACATGCAAGGCGCTAGCCTGTCATCGGGTGCAACTTGGGGTTCAGTGTCTTGCCCAAGGACACTTCGGCATGTGGAGGCACATGGGCCCGGGATCGAACCAACAAGCCTGCGATTATTGGTGTGACAACCCGCTCTACCACCTGAACCACAGCCGCACAAAGGACTTGGTCTTGCTGTTCCAATAGTGTAAGAGGGGACTGTATTTTAGTATAAATAGTATTAATATTAAATGTAATAATATATATATATATATATATATATATATATATATATATATATATATATATATATATATATTTTTTTTTTTTTATATATATATATATATATATATATATACACACACACAGGTATATTAATGAATTATAACTAATGTCAATAATATTGTCATTATCATTATTATGATATTGAATTAACATTATCATATGAATATCGAATTGAATAAAAATCAGAAAATGCTTAACCCCCTCCCCCAGGTGTTGAATGGATTACTCCACACCAGCGTGTTTAGTGTGGGCGCTCAGGAGTGATTCACCGAACTGACACCCTGTAATTTTCCACGTATAGCTTCAGCCAGAATTCCTCATTATAACACACAAAAGCATTTTCTGAGAAGCACTGAAATACTTTTTTTTTACTGCCGTTTTGTTTGGCTGCGTGTTGGGGGGGCGTTGGCGTTTCAGCAGACGTGTGAGAGTGCTATTATTTCACCTGCCAGTCCAGTGTGGAGGATCTGAGCACGGCCCTGCGTGCGGTTTACAGACATTTACAGAATGAATTCAATAGCAATCTCATCTCATTTTAAACACTTTCATCCGATTCGTCTTCGGTCTTCAGCAAACAATACAGGAGCGAGGGATGTAGCGCAGACCGCTCGTGCTGCTTTCTCAAATAAATATATGAATACGGATCTGTTCAGAGTAGAAATACACTGATTGATTGTGTGGCTGGACTTACTGAATGAATAGAACGATTATAAAATCTCTACAGACACTGAAATGTTCAATTCAAACTGACTGAATAGAACCGAGACGCTGAACCGTAACAACATCGCATCACTATTCTCACAGACATTTCTGTCATGTAGGACATCACAACAGTTTTCTAACAACAACAACAATAATAATAATAATAATAATAATAATAACAATAATAATAATATGAATATGAATATTAATAGTAATATTATTAAGAACAACAACAACAATAATTAGAACAACAACAACAACAACAACAACGATAATAATAATAATCAAATAATAATATTACTATTGTTATTATTAATGAAAGAAATCTTAATATTGTTACGATTAATAATAATAATAAAATAATAACAATGACAACAACAATAGTAATATTACTAATAATAATAATAATAGCAATAATATTAATAACAACAATAATAACAATAACAACTGTAGGGAACTTAGCCAGCGAGGGACAGAGCACAGACACACAGGAGGCCGTTTCAGTGTCTCTCATGGAGAAAATCTTTATTCACCAACGGGGTGTGAGAGGGTGTGGGTGTGTATGTGTGCGTGTGTGTCAAAGTGGGGGTGTGAGGTGAAGTGTTTCGTCGTGGCGGGGCTGCCTAGGGAATGCTGGGGGTTTCCCGAGTAACGGGGATCCCGTCTTGCCGTCAGGAGAAGCCGCGGGTACAGCCAGGGGGTGGAGTCTTTGCTCGCATTGGGATTGTCTGCAAAACACACAGCAACGGTTATCACACGTACCTTGAGAGCCTCCTCTCTCTTGCAAGTGGAGTATCGCCCCTTTTATACTCTCCCGTCGCCTGCTGGATGGTGGAATTTTCCCGTGCCACCCGCCATTCAGTAGCCGTGTATGTGTCGGTGGCCCCGCCCCGCGCTCTCTGGCTGTCCAAAACATTAGTGGTGCTGAAGCGGAGCTGTCGCTTCAGCACCACAGCGGCAGTCGCGGGAGGAGCGATCTTTGTTTCTTGTGCGTCGGCCGTGGGCCTGTCACCACAGTACCTACCCCCCCCCACAGCTCCGAGCCTACTGCCGTCATATGTCAGGCCCACAGGGTGTCCCGTCATGAGAGGCCATCTGCATTCCCATGTTGGGTCCCTGCCCGGTGCTGGACCTGGAAAGAGAAATCCTGTAGGGAGAGGAACCATCGAGTTACCCGGGTGTTAGTGTCCTTGGCCTTGGCCATCCACTGGAATGGGGCGTGGTCTGTCACCAGGATGAAGTGCCGCCCGGCCAGGTAGTACCGTAGCTCCTCGATGGCCCACTTTATTGCTAGGGCCTATCTCTCCACGGCCGCATACCTCCTCTCAGCTGGGGACAACTTTCGGCTAATGTAGAGGACCGGGTGCTCCTCCCCGTCGAAGGTCTGTGGGAGGACCGCGCCCAGCCGGGTCTCAGATGCATCTGTGTGCATGGTGAACGGGAGGGCAAAGTCTGGGTTACGTAGCATGGGGGTGCTGGTGAGGGCTTCCTTCAAGGCTTGGAATGCCCGCTCCGCGTCTGCAGACCATTTCACCCGGTCCGGCTGGCCCTTCTTTGTGAGGTCTGAGGGGGGGAGGCTACAGAGGAGAAGTTAGGCACAAACCGATGGTAGTACCCCGCCAACCCCAAGAAGGCACGTACCAGTTTTTTTGACGTAGGTCGGGGATAACCCTTTACTGCCTCAATTTTCTTCGCCTGGGGCTTCAATAAGCCCCGGCCAATACGGTACCCGAGGTACTGGCCCTTGGTCAGCCCCAGGTGGCACTTTTTGGGGTTGGCTGTCAGCCTGGCCTTCCAGAGCTCCTTCAGGACCTCCCCTAGGTAGTCTGACCAAGTGGAGGAGTGGATGACCACATCGTCCAGGTAGGCAGCTGTGAAGGCACGATGGGGTCGCAGGACAATGTCCATCAGCCGCTGGAACGTCGCGGGCACTCCATGTAGCCCGAAGGGGTGAACCCGGTACTGCCAATGGCCGTTCGCCATGCTGAAGGCCATCTTCGGTCTCGCCTCTGGGGCCAGCACCACTTGCCAGTACCCCTTTGTTAGGTCCAGGGTGGAGATGACCCGGGCCCTCCCCAATCGCTCCACTAGGTCATCCACATGGGGGAGGGGATAGCTGTCGAACTCCGAGACCTGGTTTAGCTTCCGGAAGTCGTTGCAGAGGCGCATACTTCCGTTGGGTTTCGGTACGACTACGATAGGGCTGGACCAGGGGCTTTTGGACTCCTCTATGATGTCCCACAGCATCCGGCTGACCTCCTCCTCGATAGCCCTACAGCAGGCCTCCGGGACCCGATAGGGCCGCTGCCGCACCACCACTCCCGGGTGAGTCTTGATTTCTGTTGTACCAGCTGCTTCATGCCTGGGGAGGTAGAAAAAACATCGGTAAATTGACCCACCAACTCTGTCAGCTCCTGCTTTTGTGTGGGGGTGAGCTCTTCTCCCAGGTGGAGTAAAGTGCCCTGATTGTGATCTGTGTCTAGGGCAGCAAACACAGACAGTACAGGTTCTGGCTCTATCCACCTCTTCAGCAGGTTTATGTGGTACGTTTTTGTGTCTGCTTACTTACCGGGCTGCTGCAGGAGATAGTTCACGGCACCTCTCCTCTAGAGGACTGTATATGGGCCCTGCCACCGAGCTAGGAATTTGCAGGAGCTGCTGGGTACTAGCAAGAGTACCCGATCACCAGGTTGGAATTCTCAGGGTTGTGCTGGATGTTTGTACACTCGTTTCTGTTCCTCCTGGGCGGCTCTCAAATGTTCTGGGACGATCGGGGCCACTCGGTCGATCTTCTCCTGCATCGCCTGTACATACTCGATGACCAAGCGGTACGGGGAAGGCTGTGCTTCCCATGCCACATCCAGCAGTCCATGAGATCACTGTTCGAAGAGGTGCTCAAAGGGTGTAAAGCCTGTGGATGCCTGGGGGCACTCTCAGACAGTGAAGAGGACGTACGGCAGGAGGAGGTCCCAGTTCCTCCCTTCCTCATTTACCACCCAGCCAACATCTGCTTTAAGGTCTGGTTGAACCGTTCGACCAGCCCATCTGTTTGTGGGTGGTAGACAGATGTCTTTAGGTGTTTCACCTGCAACAGCTGACACAGATCAGACATAAGCTTTGGCACAAACGGGGTACCTTGGTCGGTTAGGATGTCTTTTGGGATCCCCACACAGCTGAACAGGAGTACCAGTTCTTTTTAGCGATGTTCCGGGAGGTGGCTTTATGCGGTGGTACCGCCTTGGGGTACCTGGTGGCGTAGTCCACAATTACCAATAAATACTCGTGACCTCAGGTGGATTTTGGGAGCAGCCCGACAAGGTCCATGCCGATCCTCTCGAAGGGGACGCCTATGATGGGAAGCGGGATGAGGGGCACCGGCGGGGGCTTCCTTGGGGCCATGTGTTGGCACTGGGGACATTGTTGGCAGGAGCCCCAGACCTCTGCGTCCATGCCTGGCCAGACAAAGCGGTCCGTCAGCTTCTCCAGGGTGTTTCTTTCCCCCAGGTGGCCCCCGAGCGGATGGGCATGGGCCAGGTGCATCAGTGCCTGGCTTTGGGGATGACCAAGAGGTCCACGGTTTTCCCTCTGCGCTTGGTCCGGTGGTACAGTAAGCCTCCTTTGACCAGAAAGTAGGAGGAGGGGAGTCTCTGGTTCGGGCTCTTGTCGACCCCCTCGATCTGGCGCACCTGGGCCCAACAATACTTCAGGCGGCTGGCCTCTTTCTGCTCTCAGCTGAAGTTCCCCTGCCGGTTTACCTGCTGGAACACAGACGAGAGTGGGTTAGAGTGTGTGTGCAGCTTACCTCCTGTCCTGTTGTCCTCCTCCATGTAGGCCTGCCGCACTCGTGCGTCCTTCGCTCGCTGGGGTGGTTTCGGCAGGTCCAGCATGGGGAGGATGCGCCCTGCTGGCCAAGTTTTTTGGGTCTTCTCCGGCATCCCCTGGTCCGGCTCGGTCGGTCTGGGCTCGTCCTCGGGTATCCCGTAGTCTGGGCGGCCTTGGTGGTGCTGTCCCTCTTCGCCAAATGCCAGGGTGGTCAGGGTGCATTCCATGGCAGTCAGTAGTTCCCTGGGTGTCCTGGGGGCTTGTATTCCCACGGCCTGGCGTTCTGTGGGCGGCAGAGTCCTCAGGAACCGGTCCACGGCCACCCTCTCTACAACCTCAGTGGAAGAGTGAATGTCTGGCTGGAGCCACCTCTTTTGAGGCACAGGAGGGTGTCCATCTGTCTATGTGGCTTGGCTCCCGGCCTGTAGCTCCATTAGTGGAACTCCGCTGCCGCTTGGAGGGGGTTCCGCCCACACCATGCCAGGAGCTCTCTCTTTACCTCTCCGTAGTCCCCTGCGTCCTCCAGAGCGAGGGCATAGTAAGCTGTGCGCGCCTCTCCGGAAAGCAGAGGGCTGAGGATGCGCGGCCACTCTTCGGTACCCCAGCTCTCCTGGTGAGCGACCCATTCGAAGGCTTCCAGGTAGGCCTCGATATCGTCCTCTGGGGACAAGTGGGGAAGCAGGTCCTGGGCTTCTCGGCCCAGGTCGTGGTTTTCAGGGCCAGCAGCTCCCGGGTGGCGACCTGTAGGCTCTGGGTGAGCTGCTGTGTTATCGTCTGCTGCTGGAGGCTGGCCTCCATTAGTTCCTGCAGCAGGGAATCCATCTATTGAAAATTTTTATTTATTTATTTATTTATTTGTTTTAATAGGGGCTGGTCTGTGCTCATGCCTGCATTCTCCACCAGTGTAGGAAACTTAGCCAGCGAGGGACAGAGCACAGACACAAAGGAGGCTGTTTCAGTGTCTCTCATGGAGAAAATCTTTATTCACCAATGGGTTGTGAGAGGGTGTGGGTGTGCATGTGTGCGTGTGTATCGAAGTGGGGGTGTGAGGTGAAGTGTTTCGTTGCGGCGGGGCTGCCTAGGGCATGCTGGGGGTTTCCCGAGTAACGGGGATCCCGTCTTGCCGTCAGGAGAAGCCGCGGGTGCAGCCGGGGGCAGAGTCTTCGCTCGCGTCGGGATTGTCTGCAAAACACACGTATTGCCCCTTTTACACTCTGCCATCTCCTGTTGGATGGTGGAATTTTCCCGTGCCGCCTGCCATTCAGCAGCCGTGTATGTGTCGGTGGCCCCGCCCCGCCACCACGCGCTCTCCGGCTGTCCAAAACAGTGGCAGTCGCGAGAGAAGCGATCTTTGTTTCTTGTGCGTCAGCTGTGGGCCTGTCGCCACACAACATATATCAATATTAATACAAATAGTAATACAAATATTAATAATGCTAATAATAATAATAATAATAATAATAATACCAATAATAATAATAAAATATTAATATTAGTAATAATAGCAATAATACTAATATTAAATACTACTACTACTGCTAATAAGCAAATAGTAATATTACTATTGTTATTATTAATAATAAAACCACTATTGTTATTATTATTAATAATAATAATGATAATAATAATAATATCAATAATAACAATAGAAATAAAAATAATAGTAATAGTATTATTATTAATAATAACAATAACAGTAAACTAATATTAAATAATAATATCAATATTAATACTAATATTAGCAATAGTATTAATATAAAAATTGTTAATAATAATAATAATAATAATAATAATAATTATTATTATTATTTAAGGATGACTAAGAAAATTATGTTTATATTTATAATTTTATAATGATATGTTTTATATTTTTTATGTTACTTTTATAGTAAATAAATAAATAAATAAATAAATAAATAAATAAATACACTGAAAAGGAGGGGAAAATAAATCCTGGAAAACGATCAATAAATCTCTAAAAATGCAATTATTAAAAAGTTTAAATGGAAAAAAAAATTGCAAAAAGAATATTGTACTATGGCACGTTTTTGCACTGTGGACTGTGAGGTCGAGGATACGACTACGATTTCAACACTTTCTATCACTACACTCTTAAGAATATGCGTTATTTAATGGTTCTTTACAGGACCATGGGTCCTACAAAGAACCTTCTTCTTGTCAAGAAGCATTTTTCATTGTATAGGGTTCTTGAGTTGAGTTGTACGGTTCTTTGGAGATTAAAGATGCACATTATGGTCCATTATACTGTAGGTTCTTTAGCTTTTGCAGTGAATTGATCTTCATGGTGTCATCCCTTAACAGGTTAAAGTGAAACCTATAAGGTTCTTTGTGGGAGTGCAAAAGGTTATCCAGGCTGGCGTCACTCTTAAGCACTAACTAAGGGTTTGTTCCTAGTGCCACTGCTGTGAAGAACCATTTCTGTTTCTTTAAGCACCAGAAAATAGATGGTTCTCTAAAGAACTTGAGAGTACATGGTTCTTTGTGCAACTTAAAAGGGTTCTCCTATGGCATCAGGCTGAAAAACCCTTTCTGGTTCTAACTGGAACCTTTATGTTTACGGGTATATACAGGTGTATATGTACAGGTGGGTTTACTACAAAAACTCCATTACTACAGTAATGTTTCATTTAAAAATATCATAAAACATAATACATTTGTTTATAATTAATACAAAAATATCTATGATATATCTATGACACACACCCACACACACACACAGAGTAGCCTCAAGCGTTTAAGGTGACACAAAACAGGACCTACTGAAGATAATCTGTCCATGATGCTAGAAATGACATCAGTGTAAAATCATATGCAAATCAGATTCACAAGCTCCGCCCCAATATTAGATGTAACCTGTTACAAAACACGACTTGGAGACAGGAAGTAAGTGCAGGAGTACAGTCTTTATTTGAACTTACGCTAAAGACTTACAATGAAAAACCTATCCCTCAACTCGGGATGAAACGTGAAGCACAAAACTTAGGACAGGCTTATGCCTAGAACCAGTAGAATAACTCATGCACCAAACATACATTTAACTTAGGCAATAACACTACTCTAAACTAAGACATGAACACACCTAACTGTGGCCCGAACACATCATTTAACTAGAGCATGAACGCTTCATTTAACTAGAGAATGAACCCATCTTTTAACTAGAGCATGAACACATCTTTTAACTAGAGCATGAACACATCCTTTAACTAGAGCACGAACACATCTTTTAACTAGAGCATGGCATAAACACTCTCAACTATGACAGGGTATAAACTAAGGAACAGGAAAACAGACAGAGCGTGGCAACACCACAACTTGGCACCATTAATCATCCCGTCGTCTTCTCTGTTAGTCCTTACACCATTAGTCCTTTCTCCGCTTTACTTTACTTTACTTGATGTTACGTTAACGCCGCCCACTGTGCGCAGCAATGCGATGCGTTTAAGTAACCAGTCTCTTGATTGCCGACAGCTGGCACAACTTGACACAGCTTTAGCGTCTATGCGCACTTCAATAACGTGTGCGCTCTCAAGCCGCTCGTGCACGTTGTCGCCACAGCGCCATCTGCCAGGGGTACCATAACAGAACCCCCCCCCAAAGGCACTCCTCCCGGAGCACCAAATACCGCCCTCCAACAGGGGTCCTGGGCCCCTGTGTAATCTGTCTCTTGATGCATCGGAAAACAGGGCGGCCTCCGCCGGGCAGCAGACAGGCGGTGCACCACCCCCAGTGGGACTGAAGCTCGAGGCCTCTTCCTCAGAGGGACTGGAACGCTGGGCGACGTCCTCAGCGGGACTGGAATGCTGGGTGACGTCCTCAGCGGGACTGGAATGCTGGGCAACATCCTCAGCAGGGCTGGAGCTCGGAGGGATGTCCTCTGCAGGGCTGGAGCTCGGAGGGGCATCCTCTGTGGGGCTGGAGCTCAGAGGGATGTCCTCTGCAGGGCTGGAGCTTGGAGGGATGTCCTCTGCGGGACAGTGGAACAGCTTCCTCAGCAGGACAGGACAGCAGGGCAGCTTTCTCAGTGTCAGAGACCTCCCCACGGGTCTCTGGCTGGAGCTCCGAGGTCGCCAGGTTACCCTCAAGCTGGGGCTCCGGAGCCGGGACCTCCCCGTAGGTCTCGGGCTGGAGCTCTGAGGTCGCCAAGTTGATCTCAGGCGGGGGCCCAGAGGTCGCCAGGTTAACCTCGGGCTGGAGCTCCAGAGCTGAGACCTCCCCGTAGGTCTCGGGCTGGAGCTCTGAGGACGCCAAGTTGACCACAGATGGGGGCCCAGAGGTCTCCAGGTTAACCTCGGGCTGGAGCTCCGGAGCTGAGACCTCCTCGCAGGTCTCAGGTTGGGGCTCTGGGGTCACCTGGTTGATCTCTCGGTGTAATTGTTTATGCTCCCGCCAGCTGCTCTTGAAGTATTTCTTTGAGCAGTAGAATGCTTCCAGGAGACCCAGTTTTTTGCAGGTGGGGCACTGTAGCTTGGTCTCCTTCCCGCAGCCCTCAGACATGCATCTAGATGTTCTCTCCACCACGTCGACCAGAGCCTGAGGCGAAGCTGCTGCTTCTATCTGGTCCAGCCATGCATAATAGAGGTGGAATGGCCAGTTCTCCTTGTCCGTCACCTTGATTCCCCTCTCTAGCACATCCAGGCGGTTTAGTTGCCCCGGTTGTGAGAACTCCTTCAGAAAAAGTTCAGAGAACTGGGTGACGTCGTAGAGGGCACTGGACACTGTTCAACCGCTGATTCACAAACACCTCACACACACACCTCACACACACACCTCACACACACACCTCACACACATACCTCACACACACCTCACACATACCTCACACACACACACCTCACACACACCTCTCACACACACCTCTCACACACCTCTCACCTTACACACACCATGCACACACACACCTCACACACACCTCTCACACACCTCACACACACACCTCATTCCTCACACACACCTCTCACACACACCTCACACAAACACACCTCACACACATCTCACACAAACCTCACACACACACATTACACACACCTCACACACACTTCACACACAATTCACACACCTCGGACACCTCACACACACCTCACACACCTCACACACACTTCACACTAGAGAAGAAGAATTTAGTCTGTGAGTTGTGTGTGTAGGGACACACACACCACTCACACACTAAATTCTTCTACTCTACATATATATGAGGAGGAAAACTTGTGTGTGTGTGTGTTACTGCCACCAGCTACACCTCACACACACACCTCACACACACACCTCACACACACCAAGCACACACACCTCTCACACACACCTCACACACACACACCTCACACACACACCCTCACACCTCACACACACACCTCACACACCCCTCTCACACACCTCACACACACATACCACGCACACACACCTCACAAGAAGAATTTAGTGTGTGAGTTGTGTGTGTGTGAGGACACACACACAACTCACACACTAAATTCTTCTTCTCTACATATATATGAAGAGGAAAACTTGTGTGTTACTGCCACCAGCTGCACTGGAGTGTGAAGTGGCTAATTTTTTTTAAAAAGCTAAAAATATTAATACAAATAATTTTTACACAAATGTCAATAAAAATGTCCAAAAAAATCATACTTTTAAACTTTTCTGTAATTAAATACTCAAAAATGATGAAATTTACACTTTACTCTTAATTGATATTTTTTAAATAAAAAAATTAGATTCAAATAATTAAAAAAATTTTTAAACTTATTTATTTACTTTATTTGAATTAGTTTTTATTAAATGTTTTAGATTTACATCATTTCTTAACGTTGTTAAATGTCATATTTACAGCACTTTTTAAATATCTAAAGATTATTTCAAAAATAAGCTCCTAAATAATCATTTTAGTTCCAGATAAAACTTTCTCCAATGTTTTATATTTATATGATTTTTATAATAAAAAGGTTTAAAATTCAAACATAATAATGTTATAAATTATATGAATCTAATTTAAATAAACTTAACATCTAAAAAAACCCAGTTATTATTAAATTTAGTTCTTTTTAAATTGACACAAACAAATAATTACAAAAAGCTACAAATGTTTTAATATTGTTTTGTATTCATTTTATTAATTTACCTCATTTTTAATTTCTTTTTTAACATTCTTCTATAAATGTATAGAAATGTTTAAAGTTCATGAACTCGGAGTCCATTTATAACTTGGTAAAAACGTGCAGAATGAAAAGGAAATAAAAGAATAAAAGTAGAAAGAAGGTTTCAGGTGACACCAAACTCCATTTATTCTGATTTTACAAAGACTACAAAATTCTCCAGATGATTTTAAACCGCAGTCTCTTATTATTTACATGATATGTTACTTACAAATGTACAAAATATAAAACATTTACGCACCGAAAACAAACTGCAATAAATGTTACACTCGCAACAGTCGCAACGACACAACAAAATCAAAACGAAACAAAAACAAGACAATAAGAGCATCGACATGTGATCAGTACGCTCCCTAAAGCACAATTCTCCCCTGTTTATTATTATTATTATTATTATTATTATTATTATTATTATTATTATACATTAGACAAAAGTAGACTTTTAACACTTCAAAAATGTAATGCAGGTTTTGTGGAGCAGAAATAATCTGAATATCTGAATGATTGAAAATGGGATTAAATTTGATAATAAATAAGAAGAAAATGATTTTTAACCATTGGAGGTTGGAAAGGTCACTAAAGGTAACAAAATCCAATCCAATTCAACATTAGCATTTTTGGCAGCTTAGGTTTCTTTATTTTTACAGGAATTGAAGACTTTGCAGTGCATGCTGGGAATTTATGAAGTGAGTTTCAGTGGTAAAGTGCTTTCAGCTGGTTTTTAAATCTACAATAACGACCGAATGACCGTCACATTCCTGTCATTTCGGTTCCTTAAACTCCTGAAGGTGACCTTATTTAGCAGCTGAGATTAAAGTTGGATCGCATTTAGAGTTTCCTCATTCCTAAAAGAAAAAAAGAAAAAGAAAAGAAAAAGATATCACTTCTTTCTGGGGAAGAATACTCATGATTTTTCTTTTAAAATTTCAAATAGTTTCAGTAAAACACTGTTTAGGTTTCTGGCAAAAAGATTTTGAGTAGAAAGTAAACTTTACAAACTTTAAAAAACCCACAAAAACACACCACAAATTAATTAATCAAAAAAAAGTTCAAGTTAAACAAAAAGTTTAGGACTATTGGAACAGTGTTTTGGTGCTCGAACTTTTAGCAGTTAATATTTTTGGGAACAAATCTGAAGGAAAATATGTAAAAAAAAATTGTGCAAATTTAAGTCACAGATTAAAAAAAAAAATTATTCATCATTGTTGTTGTTTTGCTTCATATGAAATTTGGTGATTAAAAAGATTCAGTTAAAGACGAATTAAAGAAAGTTAAAGTGTGAAAAACTTAAATATTACATTTATATTTATAAAGGAACGCAGGAATGCTTCACCTCATTTTGCACCTTTGTATTCATTTTTTAGAAATTTAACACAAAACTATTTAAAATGATTTCATTCCTGTGCAGAGATCACACACACACACACACACACACACACACACACACACACAGAGAGAGAGAGAGAGAGAGAGAGAGAGAGAGAGAGAGAGAAATGCAGCTGAGGAGAAATGAACTGAATGTTTAACAGATATTAAAGTTCTGGAGCAGCACTGTGGGAAAGGTCAAAGGTCATTAGCACCTGGAGGATTTTTCGGTACTCTGCACCTTTAGAGTTTTTGTAAACGTATCCGGGGAAGTGAAAGAAAACAAAACGTTCTAATATTTTTAAAAAAACATATATTCGGGGTTTTACGTCTAATTCCAACAAGCAGCAGTTCAGAAACTACCGATTCTGCACGAGACACTTATTTAACATCTTAACACACACTTATTATTATTATTATTATTATTATTATTATTATTATTATTAAAAATCCATTTAATTTATTTTCTTTTTTAAAGCACCGCTTACACCTTTTGTTTTTTGCTTTTTTTTTTTTTTTCCTTTTAGTCACTTTAGATGAAATAAACCTCCTGGATGTTAACATGTTAAACACGTGGCAGCTTTTCACACTCATTTTTTTCCCTAAATAATAAAATCAATTAAAAATCAACTTTAACACTTTACACTATTTTGTTTCCACAGTTGTGATGGTTGCGATCATAAACCGTGTTCCTTTACTAATGACTATAAATGTCCCCTCAAACTTTGTACTTCTTTCAACATCGTGTAAAAGAAAATATATATATTAAAAAAGGGAAATATTACAGGCATTCTTTTTTCTTTAAACTTTTTTTTTAATCAGTAGAATTTATATTTATGTTTAATGATATATTAATAATATCAACATGCTGTGAAGTTAAATTTCCTCTCATGAAAACCTGAAGGACATTTTTTAGAATTTTTTTAAACTACACATTTTGGACGTTTTTGTGTAGCTGTGATTATTTTTGTGTTGTTTTAAATAAAATGTAAATATTTGTAGTAAAATAAGTCAGTCCCCTACACCTTTACCACCATATTAACTATATTTACGTTTATTTGTCATTTATTCGTTGTTGATATCTTAGTAGAATTATCGGACATTTATGTAAATATTTTTAATTTAAATAATGTGGAGTTAATGTTGAGGTAGTGATAATATTTCTACTGTGAATATATTGAATAATTAATTATTGGCACCTTCGTTAGTTTTCTTGGTGTTGCGTATCCGTCTGATCCATTACAGGCTTTTATTTTATTCTCGGTTTACATTTAAGACATTTGTCATGTTTACTTTCTAAACAGTTTTTGTTTTTACAAAAAGTAATGGCACCTCAAAAAACAAGACCTATCACAGGAGTGTAAATAAACAGGTTGTTTTAGGCTTGTGGGAAAACTCAAGAATCTTGTCATCATCAACATCATTTTGCCTTTGTTTACATTTTCTACATTTAGAGAGTTAGTAAAGTAGAGCTCAACGTGCAGTGTGAAGTTTTTCCGAAATAACAAAGCACCGATTTTACACAATTCTGCACCTTAAACTGTAAAGATAATTTTTTATTTATAAATCATTTTCATAAACTATAAAGATTTTTTTTTACATTTATAAACCATTCAGATTTATTTTTCCTGATAAAATGAAGCCATGGCCACATAACCATAAAAACCATAAAAACAAAAAAACATATATTTTTAAAAAAGGCGTCATGTACAGTGTGTTTTAAACGAAAAGTGCTTTAACGCTGTTTAATGTGAGACAGGCTTGTGACATTTTTACGGTTCTACTCGAAACAACTTTGATCATCGTCATAATTCATCCACTGGCTGTGGATTTATATCAACATTAGGCTTTAGCATTAGCATGTATATTAAACTTTACAATTCTTTTTTTTTTTTTTTTTTTTTTGCTAGTGAATAATTCCCGATATTTAATTTTTTCTTTCGGTAGAATGAATCGGTGACAATGTGCAAGACTTCAAATTTTGAACCTCACACTCACACACACACACACACACACACACACACAGATGACAGAAGTAAAAACAGCATGCTAGCAAAGCAACTTGTCTTATTTGTGCTCATCCTCAGAGTTCAGTTTGTCCCAGCTCAACTGGGATTCCATAAATTCCATATTACTGGTTTATTATACACACGCACCGGGCTTTATACCGATGCGTCTGAAATCCAATACTCTCTCATGAGGTAACAAAAATAAAATATGCAAACGTGGCATTTATTTGATTTACATTTCCGTCCTGTCCGAAAAAAGACTTTTTTCTTAAACTTTGCAGAAGTCCACTAGCGCTCAGCACATTTAAGGCAGCAAAGAAGCACCATTATCAGACTCGTCCCCAGGTTCCAATTTGTATAATAATCATCCAGCACTCCAGCGCTCCTGCTGGATAAAAAGGGAACTGCAGGCAGTCGAATGCAAGTGAAAACACCGCTGCGCGTTATGCTTCAGTTCAGGTGTTAATGATGACGAACACTTCATCGTTTAACTCGCTCGTGCTGATGAAGTGGTTTCACAGTAGCGGAAATGAGACGAGGACCGCTTGTGCTTGTTGGCATACAAACGTAAACGGATTTTGGCACCACAGCAGCACCACGGAGTTGAACAACTCGACGGAAAAACAACAGTCCGGCTCGTGTAATTAACAACGATAATGCTAACTGAAAAAAAGAAACAAGAAACAAAACTTCCAGTTGTTTGTTTGTTTGTTTGTCAGTGAACAACAATTTGGCTGCAAGTGGAATCCGTTTCTAATTGCACATTTCACCAGTGTGTGTGTTCATTCGGCCTCTCCGGCCACCGACATCCAATAAGAAGAAAGCTAGCTCTTCCTGGTTCCTCACAGAGGGGGTGGGGCTTAAAGGGCCGACTCGAGGGAGGAGTCTAGAACGTCATCGTGGTGACTGGCGCTGTCACTGTCACAGCTCTGAGTGGCACTGGAGTAGTTAGCAGCTTCCTGTAGCCTCATTAGCATATTCATCTGAACGGGAGAAGTCAAAGACAGAAAGAAAGAGAGAGAGAGAGAGAGGAATTTATTAACACACCACAACTTCTACACAAAAACAACACACTTTCACTTCAGTAACCGTATTCAGAGTTGGGGCAAAGATTAATACGATGATATCGGAGTAAGAGGCTGACGAGTGCTGAAATAAATCTAACAGGAGTGTTGTATATCACTAATATAGAGCTCGCTGTAATGGTCACATTAATCACTGGCTTAATCGAACAAAATGGCTTGTACTCATTATTCAGCAGCACAGAGAATAGAACAGCACGTGATCCAGCACAGACTGTTCTGTTACATTTTATTTATTAATGTTGTGCTCTGACGAGGCACTAAACTGATGTGTGTGTGTTAACCCAACTCTGAATATGGAGTTGTAACATTAACATTTAAAAACTTTAACATTAACATTAGAAGAGCAGTTTGGTTTATGAGGGTCTGAAAATGTCAAATTGGTGAAATAATCACAGACATTTAATTGCATGCACACACACACACACACACACACATACACACACACACACACACACACACACACACACACACAAAAGACGGATGTAGGATGTGTTTATAAGAAAACTGAAGTGAACACACACTACTTTACACCAATAAACAATAATAAACACCATGTTGCACCACTTTACACCAATAAACACCACTTTACACCAATAACCACCACTTCACACCAATAAACACCACTTTACACCACTTCACACCAATAAACACCACTTTACACAAATAACCACCACTTTACACCAATAAACGCCACTTTACACCAATAAACACCTCTTTGCACCAATAACCAACACTTTACACAAATAACCACCAGTTTACACCAATAACCACCACTTTATACCAATAAACACCTCTTTACACCAATAACCACCACTTTACACCAATAAACACCACTTTACACCAAAAACCACCACTTTACACAAATAACCACCACTTTACACCAATAAACACCACTTTATACCAAAAACCACCACTTTACACAAATAACCACCACTTTACACCAATAACCATCACTTTATACAAATAACCACCACTTTACACCAATAAACACAGTTTTACACCAGTAAACACTACTTTACACCACTTTACACCAATAACCACCACTGTACACAAATAACCACCACTTTACACCAATAAACACCACTTCACACCAATAAACACCACTTTACACACATAAACACCACTTTATACAAATAACCACCACTTTACACCAATATCCATCACTTTACACCACTATACACCAATAAACACCACTTTACACCAATAAACACCACTTTACACTAATAAACACCAATAGACAACACCACAAACTGCATCTATTTCATCAGTTACCAATCGCCATGTCAGACTATATTTCTAAATGACTCCATCTTTATCTACTCATAAGTACTGTGTGTTCTCACACGTCACACAGAGAAATCAGAAAGTCAGATTAATGTTTGATCGCTGATGAAATATGACCACATTTACTGCTGATGTACTGTAAAAAATGACTACACACACACACACACACACACACACACACACACACACACACACGTATATCACTAGACTACTGTGTGCAGATGGAGAACTGATCACAGTGGAAGTTTTTTTTATCACCTTATAGTCTCTGAACGTCTGAGGAGAGACATGAGAAGAGACAGTGAGCTGAGATCACAGTGTTATCATTATCTCCATTGATTCCAAAGTGCTGTGAAAAAGTATTTACACCCCCAATTTGAATTCATCTACTCAAGCTGGTTGTTAATATTCTTACAGATATTTTTTATTTATATTTTTTATATTAGAGACTTAAAAAAAGTCTGTTCATTTATGCAAATAAGACTAATTAAATATGCATTCATTTGCATACTTAATAAAACTGAAAATCTGGTCTGTTGACATGGGTAGAATTAAAATGAGAGAGAAAATTCAGTTCAAAAATCATTTTGCAAATCCAACAGTAATCACCATCTTGGGAAATTCTTCTGTAATTTCCTTCTAATTACAGAAAGCAATGAACGTGTAAAATTTAATGAAAGCAGCTCATCTACAGGCTGAGATTTCTGGTTCTGCGTGTAGAAATGATTATAATTTTCGTTTAAACTTTTAGGAAAACAGTTTAATGTGTTTCTTCTTTAGCTAGTGGGGTTTATAAAGGAAGGTTTATAAAGGAAACTGGTGTGTTTATTATAATGACATATACTGATGTAAATATCAGGGATAACAGATATATAACATCACAAGATTGTGAAGTGGGCGGAGCTTAATCATTCATTAACGATGCTAAGTTTCAGATAATGTGCTGGTCATGAGTGAACAATTTTTAAAAATATTTTTATTACTACACTTTACGAGACGACACGTTATAGATTCAATTTATCCAAAAAAATCTAAAAGATAACTTACCAAATATATGTAACGAGTACTTTTTACTTTTTTTAAATTACATTTATGGTATCTGGCAGACGCCCTTATCCCAAGCAACTTACAGAAGTGCTTTGAAGTCTCTTCGAAGTTTATCGATTCGGAATCCACATATTACAATTTTTTTTATG
This sequence comes from Ictalurus furcatus, assembly GCF_023375685.1. Lineage (NCBI taxonomy): Eukaryota > Metazoa > Chordata > Actinopteri > Siluriformes > Ictaluridae > Ictalurus > Ictalurus furcatus. The sequence continues at coordinate 25,447,481 of NC_071273.1, forward strand.
TGTGTTTTGAGATTTGAGGTGAGTCTGTTACTATTTTCACACCGTAGCTTTGTTGCAAAACTAAAGAAATAAATTTCATACAGTATACAGTACATGCATGTAGAATTTATGGTTGCACCGTTTCATCCATTGGGGGGGAGGGCAAATACTTTTTCACACAAGTAATCTGTTGTTATTATAACCCTTTAAAAAAATGAAATAAGTAACAGAATTGTATTAGAAGTGTACTCAGGTTCTCTTTGTATATATTATAGTTTATCTGAAAAGTCAGTAACATAAAGCTTCCACTCAGGAAGGGGGCAAATACTTTTTGACAGCATGATCTGTGTTATGTGTTAAAGTGTGTGCTGCTGTTTTTAGCCAATCAGATCACAAAATACTGAAGTGCTCTGATCTGAGAGGAGTGATGGAGTGCTAATGTTGCTCAGTCTCAGTGGCGCCACTGTGTGGATAAAACAGGGAAGCACACACACACACACACACACACACACACACACACACACACACACACTCACACACACACACACACACACTCACACACACAGATTAAAGGGTGTGTACCAGTGGGTCTCCATCGCTGTCGCTCTGCGCTGTGTGTTTGTGCGATTGTTTCGGTGAAGCTCCGTCTTTAAACGAGCTGAACGCATCGTAGCCCACGTCCTCCGGGCGCAGCGGCAACAGCGATTGGCTGTCACGCTGCAGGGGGGCGGAGCTCCATGGGGAGCTGTCAATCACCCACTTGGAGGGATCCTCCCACACAGCTCTCTTACCATAGAGCTACAGGGAGAGAGAAACAACATGAGAAATACGCGTGTGTATGTGTGAGTGTATGTGTGAGTGAATATGTGTGTGTGTATGTGTGTATATATGTGTGTGAGTATGTGTGTATGTATGTGTGAGTGTGTGTGTGTATGTGTATATATGTGTGTGTGTGTGTATGTGTATATATGTGTGTGTGTGTATGTGTGTGTGTCTATGTGTGACTGTGTGTGTATATATATGTGTGTGTATGTTTGAGTGTGTATGTGTGTGTGTATATGTGTGAGTGTATATGTGTGTGTGTATATGTGTGTGTATGTGTTTGTGTATGTGTAAATATATATATATGTGTGTGTGTGTGTGTGTATACCTGTAGCCCCTCCCTCACTGCCTCCAGTAAGTAGGGCACGAGTGAGAAATTCCACAGATCCGTGAACCACACACGAGAACCTTCAACTTCCATTGGACACGACAGGAACAACCGGGGACCTGACACGCAAGCGCACACACACACACACACACACACACACAAACAGAGAGAGAGAGGAGTATTATTGGAACACTTAAAAATCTTTTGCTAATACAAATGACAAAATGTTGATATATACATGCACATGTGTGTGATTGTGTGTGTGTGTGCGTGTGTGTGTGTGTGTGTGTGTGTGTGTGTGTGTGTATGCATTACCGATGGTGACATCAGATGAGCTGTGAGCCTCCAGGAAGGAGTTGATGTGTTGCCATGTTTTGGGGATCCAGTCGATGATCTTGATGAGTTCGTTACTGCGTGTGTTTTTATCGATCTCCACCTCGATCAGCTTCCTGCGCAGAAACCGACCCAGAAAACCCCGTACCGGTTCCGTGTGATTCGCACACAACACCCACCTGTAATTAAAGTCATACTGTCACACACTTCCTGTACGTATAAACACACTGCACCGGGCATCATTTACTACAGATGTTCCGAGAGCTTCACCGAGGATGAACCGACGAATATTAGTTCTTTAAAAAGACAAGAAGTAAATAAAAAATAAGCCATTCATATAAAAGGGTCAGGATTAAAAATAAAATAATTTATTAATAACACACAGTGACCTGATATCACATTAAAATAAATGTATTTTATAAAAAAAAAAGGCTATAAGCTCATTTCTTTATTTAATGAAACATTATACTGAAAATAAAATGTACATTCTTTAGAATAAATGTGTGTAGTAGAACAGTGTATAATAATGTTTTACTGTAAATCTTACCAGAACACACACACACACACACACACACACACACACACACACACACACACACACACACACCCCTTATACAGCATGTAGAGCTTATCGTACCTGAAGTTATGGTGCAGTTCCAGGTTTGGGGAACAGGAGACACCCTGGTTCATTGTCCCGATCACGTACGGGCTACACACACACACACACACACACACACACACGGTATTAAAATCTGTAGTGTATTAAATACTAGCACTCACTCTATTTATGTAAGGTTAGTATCGCAAGTGACACTTCTAGCATTCACAAAACATTTTGTGTGTTTCATTAATAAATAAACGTAGTCAGGACCTGCCCACTCCCTAAGGATGACCAATCACACATCAGCTCGTTAACTTATCACTGATTAATACAACAATTATTCCTTAAGATCTTTGGAACTTTTTCTGAAAGATCAGGGGCTGTTTCTCAATTGTAAGAACGCAAAGAACGAACTCGTGAAGGCCGATCTTCCCTTCTACCTCGGAGGAACGAACTCGGATATCGAGAACACATCTGGGTAACCTCATGCGTCCCCGGTACTCATGTTCTTAAGTACTGGAATTGAACTTCGGCGGTGGATGATGATGTAGAACGAGTTCACGGGGACACGAGATCGCGTAAGAACGCATAAATTGAGAAACGGCTTTTTATTGTGTCACAAATGTTCAAAAGTTTTACGTTTTCCTGTTAAAACTAGCTCAGGTAAGTGGATCGCAACTTCAACATTTTGACGCTAGTGGCCAGAAAATACGCAGAAGGAAGGCGGAGCTTCTGGAGCTGATACTGCGACGTTGTTGCACACAATTCCTGAATAATTTCAACATGTTTTCTGATTAAATTTTTTTTTTCCTACCTAAACACTTTAAACACCAATTTGCAAATAGTTTTCATAATGAAGTTTATATTATTTACATATACATAGTAGAAATTTACTGCTGAATAAAATCTGATGCTATTTATAATTAAGATACAATACAATGCCTATGATTTTAACTTGAAAGTTTTTAATTACGAGCTCAGTGTACAAGTATTTCAGATTTTTTTTTTTTAACAATTCATTGTATATAATTTGACTATTTTTTTACAATGTCCCTGTCCAGAAATCTTTTTTGTTTTTACAATGTTCTTTCAGCTTCAATGTTTAGAATTTAATTTTATTATAATTTTTTTAACAGTATATCTATCTATATATCTATCTATCTATCTATCTATCTATCTATCTATATATATATATATATATATATATATATATATATATATATATATATATTATTTTTAGTTAAAATGTATAGTAATTCTCTTTACCATTTCTGTGTATAAAAATTACTGCTCTTTACAGTTTCACTGTATAGACATTTCTATTTTTTAGAATGTGTTTTTTTTTTTAAAGAGGTTTCTTTACAGCTTCAGTATACAGATTTGATCTTTTTTTTTTTTTGTTTTGTTTCAGTGTTTAGAAACTTCTATTTTCTTTGCGTGTTTACCATTTGTGGTATTTGCAGTTGAGGAAGCCGTTGAAGATGTCGCTCAGGTTGCCGACGTGGTGCAGGTTATCGATCAGAACCACCAGGGGGAGTTGATGCTCTCGCTCGCCTTCATCACAGTTACAGCGTTCAGCGAGAGCCGAGAGGTACTGACATAGATCCTGTACACACACATACAGCATAATTATACATTTTGAGTTTTAGTAATACACACAGCGTTATTATTTCGTTAAAATTCGAAGTATATTTATATCAGTATTAATAAGCAGCTTATAAGCCGTGAACTAACCATTTATAAAGCAATCATTATTCATTTTTAATATATATATATATATATATATATATATATTAAAAATGAATAATATTATATAATTATTAATACCTCCTGAGAGCATTATTTATTTAAAAGAATTCCTTTAGCCTTAGAATTTATGATGAAATGGCTGTATTTGTACTAGCACACTACTTTCACTTTTACATTAGTTCTACATTATTTACATTTTTATACTTTATTCTTTCCCCACCCTCACACACAGTTTATTAGGAGTATAAAATGTCAGGCGTTGCTCCCACCTTGCTGGATTTCTGGTCCACGTTGAAGCAGGCGAGGCTGCACTCGTTCACGTCCCGCCCGCTCTTGTTGATGATGTAATGCGCCAGTTTGTTGGCGAGGTACGTCTTTCCCGTGCCGCTCGGGCCGGACAGGATGATCCTGCGATGCTCCATCAGCAGATTCAGGTAACGCTGGATTATCGGTTTGGGGATTAACGTATCGAACACCAGGCTGTCTATACTGTTCTCCCTCACACCTAAAGACAAACACACCATTTATTCATCTGTAGATTTATTTACACTCTCATCCACATGTAAATACACACAGTCGGGTCTAGAAACCTTCAGGTCTTATTGCTATGGTGTTTTCTATAAAATACTGTATTTTAATGTTAAATATTAAACTAATATATTTTTATTAACATTCAACCCTCAATTTGTACTGACATCAACAATTAAAATGTAATTTTAAGCTTTAATACAAACATCTAAACACTTGAATTGGATTCTGCCACACACATAGCCACTTAGCATTAGCAAATGCTAAGCATTGTACTGAGTACTGAGTTCTGTGTAGTATTAATACTATATACATACTACAGAAGTGTTGAGTGAGTACTCCTAATACTAAGTACTAAATAACTATTGTTTTCTTTGTATCTTTTATGCACCAAGTACTGAATAAGTTCTGAATTCTTACAGTATGTATCATTAATACTGTTTCATAAGTACTCACTACTGAGTACTGAATTTTACACTGAGTGAGATTAGTAGTGAGCTCTTATGTACTATAAAGACTATATAAGGTTATATGTACTAAAAGCTACTAAAAGTACTGAGTGCTATCACTGCTAAATGCATAATTATCCAAGTACTTACGTTACCTCTAATAAGTATCAATTAAATAGTAAGAACAGAGGTTTTTATACTGCATTAGTACTAAAACAGCAAGCACTTAATACTTCTTTGGTGTCAGTACTATGTAAGTACTCCGTACTACCTTTAAGTGCTAAGTAATAAGCTAATACACTTTCATGGAGTATATATTCTATGAATTGGCAGAAATTAAAGCCAGAATTTAATGTTTTAATTGAACTTTTATACAGTTTTAGTAGGAATAAAGTTGACTCCTTCACCTGTAAGTCACTTGAAATAAAAGCATCTCAGACAGAAAGACAGACTGTCTCACCTTTGAGTGTGATGTTGATAATGTTGTTTTCTCCAACCAGGTATCCACAGGGCAGAAGCTCAGGAAGCTCAGAAACGTGAGAGCGCTCCACTTCCCCCATCCTGTAGCTCACTATACTGTCCGAAGTCAGGCCCAGACTCGTTAAAGGATCCACGCGGAACACGTACTCCTGATATGCATGCCATCAGAAGTCATATCATTAACTTAAACAAGCTACAGGACCATTCATTTGAAAACATTTTGCTTTTATAAGCACGCATGTAGAGGTGAACATATCTTACCCGACAGCTTGTTGTATTACTATGCAGTATTATTACGCGGTACTACACTATTTGCAGTACCACACTGTAAGCAGTATTATTACGCAGTACTACACTATACGCAGTATTATTAGCAGTACCACACTGTACGCAGTATTATTACGCAGTACCACACTGTACGCAGTATTATTATGCAGTACTACACTATACGCAGTATTATTACGCAGTACCACACTGTAGGCAGTATTATTATGCAGTACCACACTGTACGCACTATTATTACGCAGTACCACACTATACGCAGTATTATTACGCAGTACCACACTGTAGGCAGTATTATTATGCAGTACCACACTGTACGCAGTATTATTACGCAGTATTACACTACACTATACGCAGTATTATTAGCAGTACCACACTGTACGCAGTATGATTACGCAGTACCACACTGTACACAGTATTATTACGCAGTACCATACTGTACGCAGTATTATTACGCAGTATTACACTACACTATACGCAGTATTATTAAGCAGTACCACACTGTACACAGTATTATTACGCAGTACCACACTGTACGCAGTATTATTACGCAGTATTACACTACACTATACGCAGTATTATTAAGCAGTACCACACTGTACGCAGTATTATTACGCAGTACCACACTGTACGCAGTATTATTACGCAGTACTACACCGTACGCAGTATTATTACGCAGTACTACACCGTACGCACTATTATTACGCAGTACTACACCATACGCAGTATTATTATGCAGTACTACACTATACGCAGTATTATTACGCAGTACTACACTATACGCAGTATTATTACGCAGTACTACACTATACGCAGTATTATTACGCAGTACTACACTATACGCAGTATTATTACGCAGTACTACACTATACGCAGTATTATTAGCAGTACTACACTATACGCAGTATTATTAGCAGTACTACACTATACGCAGTATTATTACGCAGTACTACACTATACGCAATATTATTACGCAGTACTACACTATACGCAGTATTATTACGCAGTACTACACTATACGCAGTATTATTAGCAGTACTACACTATACGCAGTATTATTACGCAGTACTACACTATACGCAGTATTATTACGCAGTACTACACTATACGCAGTATTATTAGCAGTACTACACTATACGCAGTATTATTAGCAGTACTACACTATACGCAGTATTATTAGCAGTACTACACTATACGCAGTATTATTACGCACTACTACACTATACGCAGTATTATTACGCAGTACTACACTATACGCCGTATTATTACGCAGTACTACACTATACGCAGTATTATTACGCAGTACTACACTATACGCCGTATTATTACGCAGTACTACACTATACGCCGTATTATTACGCAGTACTACACTATACGCCGTATTATTACGCAGTACTACACTATACGCCGTATTATTACGCAGTACTACACTATACGCAGTATTATTACGCAGTACTACACTATACGCAGTATTATTACGCAGTACTACACTATACGCAGTATTATTACGCAGTACTACACTATACGCAGTATTATTAGCAGTACTACACTATACGCAGTATTATTACGCAGTACTACACTATACGCAGTATTATTACGCAGTACTACACTATACGCAGTATTATTAGCAGTACTACACTATACGCAGTATTATTAGCAGTACTACACTATACGCAGTATTATTACGCAGTACTACACTATACGCAGTATTATTACGCACTACTACACTATACGCAGTATTATTACGCAGTACTACACTATACGCCGTATTATTACGCAGTACTACACTATACGCCGTATTATTACGCAGTACTACACTATACGCAGTATTATTACGCAGTACTACACTATACGCAGTATTATTACGCAGTACTACACTATACGCAGTATTATTACGCAGTACTACACTATACGCAGTATTATTACGCAGTACTACACTATACGCAGTATTATTACGCAGTACTACACTATACGCAGTATTATTACGCAGTACTACACTATACGCAGTATTATTAGCAGTACTACACTATACGCAGTATTATTAGCAGTACTACACTATACGCAGTATTATTACGCAGTACTACACTATACGCAGTATTATTACGCACTACTACACTATACGCAGTATTATTACGCAGTACTACACTATACGCCGTATTATTACGCAGTACTACACTATACGCAGTATTATTACGCAGTACTACACTATACGCCGTATTATTACGCAGTACTACACTATACGCAGTATTATTACGCAGTACTACACTATACGCAGTATTATTACGCAGTACTACACTATACGCAGTATTATTACGCAGTACTACACTATACGCAGTATTATTACGCAGTACTACACTATACGCAGTATTATTACGCAGTACTACACTATATTCAGTATTATTACGCAGTACTACACTATACGCCGTATTATTACTCACTACTACAATATATGCAGTATTATTATGCAGTACTACACTAAACACAGTATTAATCCAGATAATTAGACAGTAATATATAAATACTATCTACCGAATACATAGTTTAAACTCTGTGTAGTGTACAAATTAAGTACTGAATAAACACAAACGAATGCGATATTATACTGTAAATAAATACAGATCCTTACTTTTAATGCTCATGCCATTTTCCAGTACTTAGATATAGTACTTAATAAATACTAATGATTGCATTAAATATAGTATAAATGTTAAGTGCTTATTAAATATGAAGTAGTATTAAAACCATATACTACACCTGTATTGAGTGAGCAGTATAAATACAAAGTACTTTTAAATGTCAGTGTCAGTAGTAAGTACAGAGTGAGTATAAGTATTTCATAAATACGCATTAATACCTTTACTCCTTTCCAGTACATAATGCTCTGTACATCAGGCATACTTAGTCATACTCCATGAGAAATACCAGTACTGAATTTTTCTGTCGTACGAAGCGAGTATTAGTTCCAAAGCTCTAACCTTGAACAGTCGTCGTATTACACTATCCAACATGTCCCACTTGGTTTTTCCGCTGACGCCGATGGAGCCGATGAGATACTCCAGACTCTGTAAACCCTGCATGTTCAAGACGTTCGACTTTAATACAGACATCGTAAATACTAACCAAATAATAATCCTCAACAAATATTCAGTAGTTTAACATCACAGTGAAGTCCTTCACCTTGGTCCTGTTGGAGCCCCCGGCGACGGCGACGACGATCCGTACGCTCCGTCCCTCTTTACGCAGGTTTCCCTCGTAGCCGTCGTCCAGCAGCAGATCTAAAAGCCAAAGAAAGAATGTGAGAATAACGACTGCACACATGAGGAAAGACTTTTTAAAGTTCCCTGAAGGACTAGGAGGTATGTTTAGCCATATCAAGGAAATAGCTACGGGAATTTCCTCCTCAATTTCCTTCACACTGTACAGTTCATTATTAGCTAACTAGTAACCATGGCAACTCTTTTTTTCTTTCTTTCTATGCTCTATGATCTTATTTTACTTCCTTTTTTGCATTCTTTTCTTTCACTCTTTCTCTCTTAATCTTTTACTTTTCTTTGTTTAATTGTTTCTTTCTTTCTTTTTTTGCATCTTTTTCTTTTGTTTGTTCTTTATAACTTCTCTAATAATGATATTTAGAGTGAGTGCGTTCAATGAGTGTGCAGTTCCACTAAGTGAGCGTTAAATCGAAGCTGCTGATTTGTCAGCGGCTGTAATACCCATTATGACATCATCAGCTGTGTTTCAATAGGAAAGTGCCGCACTTTAATCTGAAACATTATGTAATACGTATATAAACAGTGAGCAAATTAAGATAAGATAAGATAATGAAGGAGTAAAACTGCCGTTTTGCCGTCGGGTAAATCCCAAATCTCAACTGCACTCTTCTCACCTGACATGATAGTCTCAGTGAGGTTGAGGTTGTTGAGTGACAGGCCCAGTGATTGGCGGGAAGACGAGGAGGAGGTACTTGAGGTCTCTGATGGGGGGCGGGGTGTTTTGGATGATACGGCAGAAGGGGTGGAGTTTCCACTAGACTTTAATCTGTCGTTCTCCGCCTTCAGCAACTCGATCTCATTCTGTCAGAGAGAGAGAGAGAGTGAGAGTGTGTGTGTATGTGTGTGAGAGAGAGAGAGAGAAAGAGAGAGATTGTGTGTGTGAGAGAGTGAAATAAAGAGAGAGATAAAGAGAGAGAGAAAGGGAGAGAGAGCGAGAGATAAAGAGAGAGAGATAAAGAGAGACAGAAAGAGAGAGAGAGAGAGAAGGAGATAAAGCGAGGGAGATAAAGAGAGAGAGAGATAAAGAAAGAGGGAAAGAGAGAGAGAGAGAGAGAGAGAGAGAGAGCGAGAGAGAGAGAGAGTGAGTGTACCTGCATGCGGTTCATGGCCTCTCTGATCTGGTCCAGGTGATGTGCTGAACTCAGAGCCTCCAGTCGGATGTCAGTGAGTTTCAGCTCCTTCTCCCTCAGCTCATTCTTCAGCTGCAGGATGATCTCTGCCTCAGCCTCGGTACACTCACACAGCCTGCACACACACACACACACACACACACACACACAGTGCAACAACTTTTAACAATAGCAGCACTACACCACATACCTGTCAGGAGGATAACTCAGCCTCACAGGGCCGTATTCAGAGTAGACTTCAGTGATCTTATTAGAACAGTCTGTGCTGGATCAAGTGCTATTCTATTCTCTGTGCTGCTGAATAATGAGTGGAAGCCATTTTGTTCGATTAAACCACTGATTAATGTGACCATTACAGCGATCTTTATACATGCAGTGATATATTAGTGATATACAACACTCCTGTTAGATCTATTTCAGCACATAGCACATTCAACACCATAACACATAGCTGCGTAATACCAGGACTCTGAATATCAGGGACTTTCCACTTGCAAATACTGACCGAACATTTGGACTTAAATCTCTGACCCGGAATACGGCCCTGTATAAACACTTTACACACACACACACACACACACACACACACACACAGCAGACAGGTTGTGCACTATTTTGGGTGTTTATGGGTTTGTGGTGTCCGAATTCTCACTAGACAGTTCACTATAATATTACCCACAATGCACTACAGCCTCAGCTCTTTTCTATGGGTCATGTGCAAAGATCACGCCAAACCACATTCACCTGTACCCATCATGCATCACTCTGCCTTTTACCGAGATCTGTGTTTGTAGATGACATGGCCGTTTTGTCTTTTCTTTGGCAGCCAAATGGGGGGTGATTTACTAACACACACACACACACACACACACACACACACACACAGAGCGTAAAGTCGAGAAAAAGAGGCAAATTAAATGTACACTGAAATATGGAAAGGAAGCATAGACTAGAAAAGACAAAGGACAGTAAAAAGTGAAAATGTGTATGTGTGTGTGTGTGTGTGTGTGTCTACTCACTCAGTGGTGGATGAAGATGTGTGTAAGGCCTGTGTGCTGCCGTCTGTGTGTGTGTGTTGCAGTTTCGGTGATTCCGGAACAGACGAGTCCGTCATTTCTTCCAGCTCATCATGAGACGTCTGCAGCTTTGAGCTTTTCTTCTTCCCAAAAGCTTGTTTGAAGGAGCTGCGCAACTGAGGACACACACACACACACACACACACACACATTTACTTTGATGCTTATATACACACAGTAAATGTTGGGGTGGTGTGATGACGCACAGTTCCTGTTACCAATCACTTTTACAATTATTCTATTTTATACATTTATTTTTTATTAAAGAATGATGCATAATACTTTTTTATAATTTTTTTTGTTATACTTAATGTCGGTCAAAGTTAATTCCTGTTCTCTCTTACCTTCTAGCAGCTATAAACTGCTTTCCCTCACCAGCACTATTAGATAACTTTAGATAATATTACACACTTCTATGCAGTGTTCAGTAACAGACCTTTGGATTTCAGGACCTAACTGCATCTTGTAGATGATCTGTAGTCATCCTATTATATATACAGGTATGTGAGGAGAGAAAATAACAGAAACCTTTTTTCTATAAAGGTAAAGAAGATCAGGGGCGAAACGAAGGACATGGAGGGATGGAAAACTTTTACATGCGGCCTACTTTTATAATTTTATCTATGTAGTGTGATGCCTGTCCAGCGTCCTCTGAATTAACCATATGCATAGTATTCTGTGATGTTAGGTTACAGATTCAGGGACCCGCAGGTTCATTGCTTATGGCTGGGACAAGGTCTGAGTAGTGGATAAGACCAGTGAGACCCATTAAGCCTTACCAAGCAAGTATCTCCTGCGAGTACAAGGTTCCTGGTCCATGACCATACACCTGCCTTGTCCTGTCCACTTATCTGAGCTTGTCCCAAACGTAAGCCATGACCATGAGAGACCATGACGCCATAACCTACTGGCTCTAGAGCACTGCTGGCTCAGTGGTTAAGGTTTTGAGCTAAAGATCAGGAGGTCATGAGTTCAAAATCCCAAGTGATGTGTCCTTCAGCAAGACTCTGCTCAGTTGTTTCCTGCATCAAGTGTGAGCTGCTTTGGATAAAAGTGTTAGCCAAATGAAGGAATGTAAAAAGTGGACAGATGTTACTGTGCATATGGTCCATGTGGGTAGGATCACACATGCAGCATTTCCTCAGTAACAGTGCCTATCTATAAGGCATCAAACTATGAAAGCAAAGCAACCATGTGCCTGGGCCATATGCAGTTACACACCTTTCGAGAAGACATTCAGGGACCAAAAATGGAAATCCAAGCAGCAGAACTTGCCCCACAAGCTGTCGCTGGGTAACCCATCACTAAGGTTCAATTTGACTATGTTGACATAGATCTAGTTTTGCCACAGGGCACAAGAATATAATCTGAACTACACAACCATGGACTATGCTACCTGGTACCCCAAGGTTCATGAGATGAGAAAAATTATATGGACAGCTTCTTCTATGAGTTGTTCTTACTATTTTGGCAGGTTACCATCCCTAAAGATGTTCTAACACACTAAGGCACCTACTTCATGTCCGAGGAGTGTTAGATCAGTACCATTTCCAGTGGTACTGTTCCTAGCTCCTACCGTAACAATCTGCCAGAGCAGGGGGAAGATCATAGCAATGGCAGCAGGACAGTGATCACATCAATCCTTCTTGTCAGTTGTTGTTGGTGTGTTTAGGGTCTCACTATACCTATACAAACTATCTCTCTCTGTGTCATTCTCTCTCTCTCTCTCTCTCTCTCTCTCTCTCAGTCACTGTCAATACCCTTAATTCACTGTCAATACAGAGAATTAAGGATCCAAAAAAGGGCAAAGAAGGAGGGAAAGATTTTACTGATACATGCTTTCTATTAGAATTATTGCCTCCAACATTTATCAGTCCATTTATACATGCAGGGAAGGTTTACGAGTAGTTTTTCATATTCACCTTGTGTCCTCTGTCCCTCCCCTAAAGAAGCCAGGGAAAAAGTCATCAAAGTATTGTGAGCTGAATATTGTGAAAAATTTGAGAAATAAAACGACAACATCATTATATACTCCACAGACTCTGAGTATCTCTGGCTCCATTCACTACAAATGAACTATTTTGGGAGTTTCCTCAGGGTTGGGGGTTTATGTGGATAGTTAAAGGTTCTTGGTTTTCTAAATGGGTTCTACTTGGAACCCTCTCTGATAGAGAAACATTATATTGAATGGTTCTATATGGAAAGTTTAAGGTTCCTCTAGAGAGACAAATCAAAGAACGCTTAAGTGTAGTGTAGTGAAGATTATCCAGTGCATTTATGAAAACATACAATATACCAAAAAAGGATATTGTCCCAACAATGAGCAGTAGCGAGGTAAAGAATACCCGCAATTTACAGTTTGTAGGAAATATTGAGAAGGTTACCATTTAAGACACAACTTTTATTTTCCTTTCCCCATGTTACATTTATCCATGATGGTCAAGTGGTCCACAAAGTCCAATAATGTACCTTAAATACATTAAAATGTTCATGTATAACCTCACAACCACTAGCTTCTCATAATGATTAGATAGTGTCATGACTGAACAATGCCAAATATCCTCATAATGACTGGACAATGTGAAATGTCCTTGCATTTGGCAGATGCCCTTATCCAGAGCGACTTACAGAAGTGCTTTGAAGTCTCTATCAATAAATACTGGTTCACTAGGTCACAGACTAAGAATACCCTCAGTCTTAAATTTTTAAATATGAAAAGTGCTAATTTAAGTACTTCAGGAAAAGGAAGGTAGAGGAAAAGGTAGCAAGTGACTCAGCTGTTCAGACATCTAGGGGAAGTTCATTCCACCACCAAGGTGCCAGAACAGAGAAGAGTCTTGATGCATGCCTTCCTTGTACCCTGAGAGATGGTGGCAACAGTGTAGCAGTGCTAGAGGTTTGGATGGAGCGTGGGGCAGTGCGGGCTGTGATAAATGATTTGAGGTAAGTGGGTGCTGGTCCATTTTGGGCTTTGTAGGCATGTATCAGAGTTTTAAATCTGATACGGGCAGCTACAGGAAGCCAGTGGAGGGAGCATAGCAATTTGGTGGTGTGGGAGAACTTAGGAAGGTTGAAAAGTCAAGCAGCTGCATTCTGGATCAGTTGCAAAGGTCAGATGGTGCTCAGAGGAAGACCTGCCAGGAGTGAGTTGCAGTAGTCCAGTCTTGAAATGACAAGCGACTGAACCAGCACCTGAATGGCCTGTATGGATAGAAATGGACGAATCCTTCTGATGTTGTAAAGGAGAAATTGAAATGTGAGAGGAAAAGGACAGTTGCGTGTCCATGGTTACCCCAAGGTTGTATGCAGTAACTGAAGGTGGGATCAGAGTTGTTCAGGGAGATCACAAGATCCTGACATGGTGATGAGTCACCTGGGATGAACAGTAGTTCAGTTTTTGCTGGGATTAGGTTTCAGCTGATGAGCTGCCATCCATGATGAGATGTCTCCCAGACATGCTGAGATCTGAGCAGAAACAAGAGGATCTGAGGGAGGGAAGGAGAGGATGAGTTGAGTGTCATCCACATAGTAGTGGTATGAGAACCCATGCGAGGATATGACCTCACCAAGAGATCATGTATAGAGTGAGAACAGAAGAGGACCAAGTGCTGAGCCTTGTGGGACACCAGTGGTAGCCTGCAGGGAGTAGATGTGGATCCCCTCCATGTCACCTGGTATGAGTGACCTTCCACTACTCGTGACAGTGGACAAGAAAGTCTTGTTGGTGACTGTGTCAAATGCTGCTGAAAGGTCAAGGAGGATGAGGACAGTTTGGTTGATCTAGCAGAATGTAGCTTCTCAGTGACAGCCAAAAGGACAGTTTCTGTGGAATATGCCACTTTGAAGCCAGACTGGTTAGGATCTTAGAGGTTGTTCTGTGAGAGATAGAGAGACAGTTGATTGTAGACAGTGCGTTTAAGGATTTTAGAAAGAAAAGAGAGAAGTGATACCGGACGGTAGTTGCTAATGTCAGAGGGATCTAGAGTGGGTTTCTTCAGGATGGGAATAACCCTTGCTCTCTTGAATGCAATTGTTACATGAGCAGATGATATGGAGCCAATGATGATAGTCGTGATGAAGGGAGATGGTCTGGAGCATTGTGGAAGGGATTGGATCTAATTGGCAGGTGGTAGGATTGCAGGACAAGATGACCTGCAGGATCTCTTCTGTTGCTAGATTAGAAAAATGTGCCAGTGAAGGTGAAGGGGAATCCTCAGTGGGTGGTGTAGGAGTTGAGGTAGAAAGTCTGGCAGATTTTTCTCATCATAAAAGGTGGCAAAGTTTTACAATCACCAGGCCCTTACAATGATTGGACAGTATCAAATGTAGTCACAATCAACAGGTCTTCATAATGATTGGACAGTATCAAATAGTCCTTACAATCACCAGGTCCTCTTAATGATAGCACAGGTGTCAAATGTCCTCATGATGATTGGACAATGTCAAATGTCCTCATAATCACCAGCTCCTCATAATGATTGCACAGTGTCAAATATCCTCATAATGATTGGACAGTGTAAAATATCCTCATAATCACCAGGTCCTTATAATGATTGGACAGTGTCAAATGTCCTTGAAATCACCAGGTTCTCATAATGATTGGACAGTGTCAAATGTCCTCACAATCACCAGGTTCTCATAATGATTGGATAGTGTCAAATGTCCTCATAATGACTGGACAATGTCAAATGTCCTCATAATCACCAGATCCTCATAATGATAGGACAGTGTCAAATGTCCTCATAATCACCAGGTCCTCAAAATGATTATACAGTGTCAAATGTCCTCATAATGATTGGACAATGTCAAATGTCCTAACAATCACCTGGTACTCATAATGATAGGACAGTGTCAAATGTCCTCATAATCACCAGGTACTCATAATGATAGGACAGTGTCAAATGTCCTCATAATCACCAGGTCCTCATAATGATTGGACATTGTCAAATGTCCTCATAATTACCAGGTCCTCATAATGATTGGACAGTGTCAAATGTCCTCATAATGATTGGACAGTGTCAAATGTCCTCACAATCACCAGGTCCTCATAATGATTGGACAGTGTCAAATGTCCTCATAATCACCAGGTCCTCATAATGATTGGACATTGTCAAATGTCCTCATAATTACTAGGTCCTCATAATGATTGGACAGTGTCAAATGTCCTCACAATCAACAGGTACTCATAATGATAGGACAGTGTCAAATGTCCTCATAATCAATAGGTCCTCATAATGATTGCACAGTGTCAAATGTCCTCATAATGATTGGACAATGTCAAATGTCCTCACAATCACCAGGTTCTCATAATGATTGGATAGTGTCAAATGTCCTCATAATGATTGGACAATGTCAAATGTCCTCATAATCACCAGGTCCTCAAAATGATTATACAGTGTCAAATGTCCTCATAATGATTGGACAATGTCAAATGTCCTAACAATCACCAGGTACTCATAATGATAGGACAGTGTCAAATGTCCTCATAATCACCAGGTACTCATAATGATTAGACAGTGTCAAATGTCCTCACAATCACCAGGTCCTCATAATGATTGGACA
>NC_071273.1:25466571-25496571 GCF_023375685.1 Ictalurus furcatus
ACCGTAATAACCAGCCCGTGCACTTCATTAATACAGTAATATGATATTGACGATATTGATATTTATGATATTGATAATATTGATGACCTTTATGATATTGATGATATTGATATTGATGATATTGTTATTGATAATATTGATGAGATTTATGATATTGATGATATTGATATTGATGATATTGAACAGACAGACACATAACAGAAAAGGAAAGTCACTGTACCTCAGAGTGAGCTTTTTCCTCGGTCTGCAGGGGAGAAAATGATCGTAAAATGAATTATTAATTTTCTTCCCAGCAACACTGATATTAATAACCCAACATACAACAAACTTAAGAAAAACCCCCCCTGATTTCACCTTAGACAGGAAGAGAATCAGTGAAAAAGCCCAGAGTAGAGGGAAAGCACAAATACATCAGACATGTAGGGCACTAAAGTCTGAGTGCACTACCAGGAAGTGTCTTTACTTCATCAGTCAGCAAACTATTGTATTATTTTTTCCATTATTTTTCTGTTCATTTGATCTTATTACAATGACAGTTATTAGAAATGTCCATTTTAATGGTCATATATCGTTGAAAAACAGTTATATACACTGCATATATTTATAGTGTTTGTTGATAACTGATGAAAAAGGAAAGTTCTTGGTAGTGAGCTGTAGAAGTGAAGCCATTCCACCCGTTAGTGCCGGATCTTTAATCTGCAGCTGGACAGTTAGAGTTATTATTCACTAAAACTCGGAGAGACGCGTGTCCCCACACACACCGCCTTTACCTTTTCCATGTAGGCGTACACCTGCAAGTGAGAGAGTGTGTGTGTGTTTAAACTGTACAGCCCCCAGTGAGGCGCCAAAATTAATGATGAAACACACATTCAATGCTTTCATGAATATCAGTGTCTGTATTTTTTTTCTAAAAATGATGAAGAAAAGTAACAGTGAGAAATCCAACACAAATAAAAAAAAGCTCCTTCATGTGAGATCACATAACAGCAAGAGTTTAAAATGAATGAAGGAGAAGTGTTCAGGAAAAGAAATGACAGCAGAAAGAAAGAAAGAAAGAAAGAAAGAAAGAAAAACTAACAAATACTGAAAATAAGGGGGGGGGGACAAACAAACGAACATATCAAAAAAGTGAAAGAAGAATCAGAAAACAAAACAAATTAAAGAAAGAAAAAAGGAAAGAAAGAAAAAAAGTAATGTCAGAAAGATTAAAGAAGAAAATTAACAACTAAATAAACAAATCAAATAAATAAAAAAAATAAAAGAAAGAAATTAGCAATGAAAAAAACCCCAACCAAATAAGAAAGAAAGAAAGAAAGAAAGAAAGAAAGAAAGAAAAAAGAAAAAGAAAAAGAAAGAAAAAAAGAAAGAAAAAGAAAGAAAGAAAAGAAAGAAAGAAAGGAAGAAAGCAGGTAAATGTAAAGTTTTGTAGTTAAGGACTGTCTGCTCTCACATGCTAATCTCATTAAAAAAAAAATAAATGTAAAAAACATCAAAAACGTTTCACCCTTCACTTAAACCTAATTCTTACTTGTTTCTAATGGGATAATATTTCTGAGTGTAAAGACAGCTGGTGTAAATGCCACTCACAGCAGAGTACAGAGATGACGTGCTGGACACCAGGGACAGAGACGATCCATGAACTACAGAAAAAAAACAAACAGTTGGTTAAATAGGAACTGTACATAAGCGAGAGATTTAGTGAGAGTGTAATACTGCTCACCACCAACAGAGGGCTCAGTGCTAGGGCACATCAGCTCAGCCCTGATACACACACTCACACAGTCATCAATTAGGATCACACACACACACACACACACACACACACACACACACACACCTTCGTCTGTGCTGTCACGGAATGATCCGGAGCGACTGATGGCTCGCGGTCGCTCTTCCAGTGATGTGTTACTGCCACACAACACTCGTCCGTCTCCATACAGATCAAACGCCTCCTGATCCGGAATACTGTTAGACCGAGTCATAGCACCGGTGGGGCTCACTGGAACACACACACACACACACACACACACAATTGTAATGATTACATTTATATGTACAAATGTAAACTTCAGAGGATGATCGTTGGTTCTTAATGTTTTAATATTAGGCCAAAAAACTAATTTAGAGAACAAAATCCTACAAAAACACCACCATGAGCGGTATTTAACAGTTAGCATAGCATTTACTGATAGCAGAAGTAGCATCATTGGCCATTTTTGGTGTTTAAACCACCACTTCATTCTCCTGTTTTAATCAAACACCAATCCAAACGTTAGCATGAGTGTCATCATTATTAGCATTACATGGTGTGTTAGCTGTTTTGGGCTTGTAAAGGTACCATAATATCTGACTGTTATCAGTGTACTCACGTAGGTTGCTGTAGTGGTATTTCCCAGTCGGGGGGGACAGGGGACTCCCCGTGTCCTGCAGTCCTCCAGTGGAATGAGAACGAAGCCATTCTTTACCTTCTTCATGAGACATCTGTCTGGAGGAAGGAGGATGTCTGATAGAGAAACATATTAAGAACACATTAATGTCTCCATCGTTGCTGCATCGGTATTGTTATTACCGACACACCAACTGTATTAATTCCAGTAAGTCTTCATAGGTTAGGATTAGTTTCTGACATCAAACTGTTTAAGAGCTGCTAAATTATAAAAATAAAATTCAGATGTTGTCAGTAAAAAAAAACGTGATTATATTAGTACCTTAATCCCTTTTTGGGTAGTGTGTTTCTGTCAAGAGTCATGCTGTTAAAGCAGAAGGAAAACACAACAGAGTGAGATTTTCACACACACACACACACACACACACACACACACACACACACACACACACACATACACACACACACACACGTTGTCCATATTCTAAAATACTTTCTGCAGTAGCTTAATTGTATTTTGTCCATCTGTTAGTGTATATATGCTGAAAGGTACAATTTGGCACCTTTATTCTCACATGCCTAGAGGACGACAATTCACTCTCAGAAAAAGGTACCAAAATGTACTTTTCCTTGTTGCTAGGGTGGAACCATCATCCATCCATCCATCCATCCAGTTTCTGTACTGCTTATCCTACACAGGGTCGCGGGAACCTATTCCCGGGAACCTTCAAACTGCTGCTCATACTATGCCCAGCACAGTTGAAAGCTCAGAACAAAGCACTATTGGCCCTCTTCCACCTACACATCTCAGAGAACCACATAACTGGTAAGTAATAACTCTGACTGTCAGGAGATGCTATCCCCCCCACCCAGAAATCATGGCCAATTACACTCTCTTGGACCCCCAGTCACGGATGGGTGTGGCATCATCGGGATTTAAAGCAAATGCTTTTCTTCAAAAGTGTTTGTATATGGTGCTTACGGATTTTAAAACAACAATACACCAACTTCATCTCTAACACACTCAAATGAACAGGATGAATTGAATCAAGCATGTTAAAAAAAAGAGTAAAAATACTAAAGTGTCCATTGCTAACCTTCTCAGATGCAAAATAACACATTACTACACTCTGTCACACACAATTATACACAAACAAGATAATAAGTGAATTAGATGTGTTAAAGTGAGAAAAACATTCCAAGAAGTATACATACACACCACATACATACCCTTGGGATAGTGTGGATTTGAGCCTTGGTGCATGTTGATGATGTGGCGCAGGAAGCTCGATGGATTCCGAGCTGGTGTGTAGGCTGGTGTGTGAGCTGGTGTGTAAGCTGGTGTGTGAGCTGGTATGAATGCTGCTCAGCGTCTCTTTGCTGCCCGCAGATGAGCTGCTGAGGAAGGGACGGGTGTTAGAAAGAGAGTCGGGCGTTCTGTTGCCTCCACTGCCCGGGGAGTCGAGGGGGGAGGCAAAGGGAGCGGACTTAGAGGAGTCGGGAGAGCTTGGCTTACTGTTGCTGCACTTACTGCCAAATAACCTAAATGAGAGAGAGAGCGAGAGAGAGAGATCATAAAGGCAGATCTAAATGCTGTGTTAGATAATAAGATCATGACAGACTGGGAAAAAGAAGTGCAAGGTCAGGAGTTAAGACCAATTATGAACTGGTGCGATGAACTGTTCAAGCCAGAATTCGGACACCGTGCAGATACTGCTCACATTACAGATACAGTTCCATTACATTAGACCCCTTATATACCATGCATACATGTATACCCACCACCAGGGGGCAGCATTAACCTCATTATTAATAAAACCATAGAGTTGCCTGAGAAAGATGGGTAGACGGATAAAATAGGGACAGAGAGAAACTCCAAGGATGTGCCAGACATAATAAATACTACTATCCATCACTTGCTCTGCCGAATGTCTCGCTTTTTCTCCCACACAGGCCCAAGCAAAATGTCAGCATGATTCAGCAGTCTGTCTCTCGCAATCTATCCCTCCAATCTGTCCCTGTCGCTTTGATTCTCTCTCGAGTACATTTTCTCATCATATTCAGAGACAAGTCTGCATTTTCCACCACTTATCCTTTATTTGGGCTTAATGGCAAGTGCTTGTATTTAACAGCAGTGGTCTAGACGCTATTGAAAATGTCTGAGATGTTTCTGAGCAGAACAACTGAGGCGTGAACCACACACAAGAGATTTTAACAATCTAAATGTGGAGCTGAGAAAATCGACTTAAACTTTTAGGCACTAAATGTTGCCAAAATTCAGGACAGATCTCTAATACAAGGCAAAAGTAAAGGTATATATAGATCTCTCTCACTTACCTGCGGAAGGTGGGCGAGGCAATGTCTGGGTATTTGGATCCAGGCTGTCTGAGTCCTGATTGGCTGGATGTTGGGCTGGATTTGGGTGATGTGCTCAGTGCTGCCCCCTCCTGCTCTGACACTGAAACCTTCTCTTTATCAGTCTGATTTATGCTGACTGGACTCGACCTCCCTGACTCCGTCTTCCCTCCGTCCTTTCTTTTTGAAATGCCACTTACTGTTCCAGTTCCAGTTGCAGTTCCAGCACCAGCTCCAGGTCCAGGTCCAGGTCCAGCCCCACCTCCAGCCACGACCCCACCCCCTTTCACTGTGGAAGAGTCGATGGATCGGTAGGATTTAGACGGCCTTGGAAGTGAGCGATACTGAAGGGGCATTTTAGACCCGCCAATGCCCAAAAGGACCCCGTCGTCATGGTGACGATACCCATCCAGGCTTGTTTTCCTGGCGCCACCCACCACACATGTGGTCCCACCCACTTTCCCAGCTGATTTGGCTGATAAAGTCTTGGGTGCTGCTAGTTCTGTAGCAGCTGGGATCTTCTTGAATCCAAAGGAGCCGGTGGTGGGCGGTGGACGGGTGATGCCAGACTTTTTACCCTCATCGCCACTGTTTTTGCCCACATCTGAGGGAGAGCGCTGCATGCTGGGAGATTTACAGGGAGTCTTGACCTTCTCTGAGGCCTTGGCGTCATCCGTTTTACCTGCTGGAGGAAGAAGCAATTATCGTTGTGACAGAGCAACCCGCCCATTTGTCTCAACTCAAAGACACACCCATCATCTTACCTGGTGTTTTGACGTTCGTGTTGCTGTTTTTATTTCGTGGTGAGGTGATACCCGTTTGTGTGCTCATGCCCCGCCTCCATGAGCCTGTCTGAGACACGGGAAGCCCCGCCCCTTCCATTTGAGAGGAGGAATCCAAGATGTTCTCAATTTGTTCATCAACCTTCTTCAAATCTTCAGCAGCACACCAGCTACTGCTATTCTGATTACACTGCTGCTTTGACTGCACACACACACACATACACACACAATAAGGATACACACTTGACAGATGGTGCATCTTCTCTCAGCAGCCAAGACAAGACCAGCACTCACAATCTGCTATGCACACCTTTTGCAGTGTGTGTGTGTGTGTGTGTGTGTGTGATGTATGTGTGTATACCTTGCTCTTGTGCGATGAATTCAGTGTGTGCACATCATCAGCTCCAACATCAAGAGAGTCACTCAGACCACTGCTGACCGAGCTACTGTCATCATAACTACACTCACACACACACACACAGGAAGAAAAAAGAGGGAGAGGATAAAAGGTATTAAAAATAATATATAGAGTAATTCTGATTGGCTGTTAGCCTCGTGCCTTACTCCTGTCAGCCAATCAGAGCACGCTTGGATATCAAATGGATCTCATTTAAAGATTTTTTTAAATTACAGTATCTTGCAAAAGTGAGTACACCCCTCAAATTTTTGTAAATATTTGATTATATCTTTTCATGTGACAACACTGAAGAAATGACACTTTGCTACAATGCAAAGTAGTGAGTGTACAGCTTGTGTAACAGTGTAAATTTGCTGCCCCCTCAAAATAACTCAACACACAGCCATTAATGTCTAAACCGCTGGCAACAAAAGTGAGTACACCCCTAAGTGAAAATGTCCAAATTGGGCCCAATTAGCCATTTTCCCTCCCTGGTGTCATGTGACTTGTTAGTGTTACAAGGTCTCAGGTGTGAATGGGGAGCAGGTGTGTTAAATTTGGTGTCATCGCTCTCACACTCCCTCATACTGGTCACTGGAAGTTCAACATGGCACCTCATGGCAAAGAACTCTCTGAGGATCTGAAAAAAAGAATTGTTGCTCTACATAAAGATGGCCTAGGATATGAGAAGATTTCCAAGACCCTGACACTGAGCTGCAGCACGGTGGCCAAGACCATACAGCGGTTTAACAGGACAGGTTCCACTCAGAACAGGCCTCGCCATGGTCGACCAAAGAAGTTGAGTGCACGTCCTCAGTGTCATATCCAGAGGTTGTCTTCTGGAAATAGATGTATGAGTGCTGCCAGCATTGCTGCAGAGGTTAAAGGGGTGGGGGGTCAGTCTGTCAGTGCTCAGACCATACGCCGCACAGTGCATCAAATTGGTCTGCATGGCTGTCGTCCCAGAAGGAAGCCTCTTCTAAAGATGATGCACAAGAAAGCCCGCAAACAGTTTGCTGAAAACAAGCAGACTAAGGACATGGATTACTGGAACCATGTCCT
The DNA here is from genome assembly GCF_023375685.1 of Ictalurus furcatus. Taxonomy (NCBI): domain Eukaryota; kingdom Metazoa; phylum Chordata; class Actinopteri; order Siluriformes; family Ictaluridae; genus Ictalurus; species Ictalurus furcatus. The sequence goes on from NC_071273.1 coordinate 25,473,554, forward strand.
GTGGTCTGATGAGACCAAGATAAACTTATTTGGTTCAGATGGTGTCAAGTGTGTGTGGTGGCAACCAGGTGAGGAGTACAAAGACAAGTGTGTCTTGCCTACAGTCAAGCATGGTGGTGGGAGTGTCATGGTCTGGGGCTGCATGAGTGCTGCTGCACTGGGGACCTACAGTTCATTGAGGGAACCATGAATGCCAACATGTACTGTGACATACTGAAGCAGAGCATGATCAGCATGCAGTCCAGCATGATAACGAACCCAAACACAAAGCCAAGACAACCACTGCCTTGCTGAAGAAGCTGTGGGTGAAGGTGATGGACTAAACCCTATTGAGCATCTGCGTGGCATCCTCAAACGGAAGGTGGAGAAGCACAAGGTCTCTAACATCCACCAGCTCCCTGATGTCGTCATGAAGGAGTGGAAGAGGACTCCAGTGGCAACCTGTGAAGCTCTGGTGAACTCCATGCCCAAGAGGGTTAAGGCAGTGCTGGAAAATAATGGTGGCCACATAAAATATTGACACTTTGGGCAGAATTTGGACATTTTCACTTAGGGGTGCTCTCACTTTTGTTGCCAGAGATTTAGATAATAATGGCTGTGTGTTGAGTTATTTACACGGTTATACATGCTATACAGTCATTACTTTACATTATAGCAAAGTGTCATTTCTTCAGTGTTGTCACATGAAAAGATCTAATCAAATATTTCCAAAAATGTGAGGGGTGTACTCACTTTTGTGAGATACTGTAGTTCCTTTGCTATGGTTGAACATGTTCCCCTCTTCTCACAATGCACCATTACATAGAAATATATATAAATAAATATATAAACATCCGATATCACGTATGGTACTACCTTCAGTTGTATGCTTACGACCGAAAAATACCCCAAGATTTAATTCCCAATGAATTTCTGATGGTCTTTAGTCCTTTAGTCTGTCCAGCTCGTTCACCTCCTCATCTGCACTCTCAGCTTCAACGTTCTCGCTAATACCACTGTCAATGCTATATACAGCGCTAACTAGCAATGTTTGTGCAGTAACTCAGACACATTGCATTCTGGGACTGTAGGTCCAGCATTTGCTCCGTCTCCACTACTTCTGCACAGGATTTCACATTAGAGAGAAATGACGCTGTACGGTGCTGGAATACAGTGAGTGAGCAGAATCGCTAACACATCACAATTAATCCAGTATAAACAGATTTCACGTGTTTCAGGCTTTCCCTTTAATTCATTTAAATTCAGTTGAATTAAATTTTATTTTTATAGTGCTTTTAACAATGGACATTGTTTCAAAGCAGCTTTACAGAAACATATAAACACAGGATAGAGATTTTAAGTGTGTGAATTTATCCCTATTGAGCGAGCCGGTGGTGACGGTGGTGAGGCAAAAAACTCCCTAAGATGTTAAGAGGAAGAAACCTTGAGAGGAACCAGACTCAGAAGGGAACCCGTCCTCATCTGGGGCACAACGGATAGTGTGAAAGTAAAATAAAGTTCATTATGGGTTTTACATGAAGTCTGTTTTGTTGATCTAGTCCACTGTTCTCTAAAGGAGACCTGAGTGTAAAACTGCATGTGGTAATCGCAGTCCCAAGGCCATCGCAGCAACGATAGTCCCAGCAACCACAACAAGGACGTCCATGTGGAATTGAGGCCAAAACCATTTCCATGGTACTTCAAGTGGTACCATCCTCAGCAATCTCCAGGCTGTAGCCTCCAGTCGATGACAGCTCCATCCAGACGTGTGGTTTAAGTGGTGTGTATACAGTATTTATATAGATGCCTGAACAATTGTACACGCTATATATACCGGTACGTCACAAAATCATATTTTTTTAACAGAAGTGGACGTCACATCCACAGACAAGAGCGTTGTGTCCACTGAGCCATGGCATAACGACCTCATGCAAAATTCAACACAGAGAAAGCAGCACAGGGAACAAACTGTACACCTCAAGACGTTTTTAACAGAGATGGAAATGAAGCACATTTGGTTTGTTTACAACATACACATCTTTAGATTTAATCCATCTGTTTCTCAAAAAAAAGAAAAGAAGAAGTATTGGCACCCTCCTACCTCATGCATCACTGGAAAGGAACCACCGCAGGAGCACCACTGATATTTGGCTGGTTTAATTTTACTCCAAACACAAACCTATCTGTTTTTTTTTCCCCCTTTGTCAGTAGGGATGACTCATAGTTGAAAGCAGAAATAAATGATCAGTGTGTTATTTGAATCTGCTTTTGGAAAACCCAACATAGAACGAGTCCTAAGTGAGGGATATTTACAAAAAAGCTGTCAACAATTTGAAACCTACTAGTCCACTATTTGTTCTCCTGCTCCCTGATTTTCTCCCAATTGCACCCCCAGAACAGAATAACACTTATGTAGGTGTGTCAGGCAACAATCAGTATTTACAGTTATTTATGTACTGAAAGAGGAATCACAATGCCGTGATGTCTCATAAGTGTCTTAAAGGTGGTTTGAGATGGGCTTTGAAGGCAGCATACTGTACATCGCTTATGTTGGCCAATTCCATTAGACGAGATGGAATAAAGTGTCGCTGGCGAACACAAAGTGAGTAGAAATAAAATCTTAAGTGAAAAATAATTACAAATAACTCCATAAACTGCTTTTTTTACAGGCTGATGTCTGATGCACCGGATTCTGGGATATTATAAGAAGTACAGGACAAAGAAGGACATACACCATGTTCAACAATCAGCTAGATGAAGGACATTTATAGAGAACGAAGAATTCTGTGCCAACATTCAGGTCGGTCATGATGTGATGGCATGACCGTGTTGGGATGTCACCATGACAACGATTAGAAATAGCAATGTAGGCAAGACCTTGATATTTATTGTTGCTGTTGCACTACTACATAAAATGGCCTCAATATTAAACTAATAATTGTAAATACATAGAAAGGAATGATGCATACGCTACAAGTCTATGGAAATGTTTTCGATTAAAAATAAAAAGGAACAAGATAACAGCTTCTGAAACGATTATATGTATCTCTATTACTGTAGCTGAAAGGTAACCATAGTAACAATTGTATAATTGTAACTGAAGCATAACCATAGTAACCAGTGTAGCATAAGTAACCATGGTAGTGACTGTATAATTGTAGATGAAAGGGAACCATAATAACAGTTGTCTAATTGTAGCTAAAGCTGTTAATATAAATAGTATAACAATAATGATAAGAAGAAGAAGAATAAATAGTATAAATAAATAATAACCATTATTGTCAAATGAAAAGTTTACCTTCTTCATTGCATTACAACTAAAACTGCTTAACTAACATGATAAATGCTAGCTAGTGACCTGTTTATGCTAGCTGTCAAACGTGTTTACATTAAGTAGCTACATGTAACATTGGAAATTACTTTTTGGTATCTCAAAATAATTGTTTTTTTTTTAAATTGCAACAACAAAAAAAAACAAACAAAAAAATAGCATTGCACATATTTGCTTTACTCGAAAAAATGCCATCCCAGAATGCTGTTCACTTAAAAATGGAACGGAACTGTTGTTCGTATATAATGGTAAATGGTACAATGTGCTAAAATATTGCAATTTCCTTAGGTTCAAATGAGACACTAGATGTAGGACAATACAAAGATTTTATTTTCCGACAGTAATGATCACTCTCTGCAGCATCTCAGCTCGGCTTCTCCAAAAACACATCATGTCCATTTTAGAGCTTATAATTTTTTTAGCTATACGTAAGAACGTGATAAGATTTTGGTTAATCCTGACTCAGAGTCTGACTCACCTTTCTGCTGTGTGAATATCTGTGAGAGTTTAATCTGCCTGGCTGTATCGGTTCATGTGTCGCTCGCGGAGAGGAGAGAAGGAAAGAGTGAAGGAAGAGGAGGAGGAGGAAGAAGTGCAGCTCAGCAGCTGAGAAAGCAATGACGCAGTATGAGTCCACCATCCTGTCCTCCTCCCAGCTCTTCATCACCCCCACCATCACCACAATCATCATCATCATCACCATCCTCTCCTCCCATCTCTTCATCACCCCCACCCCACCACAATCATCATCTTCATCACCATCCTCTCCTCCTCCCATCTCTTCATCACCCCCGCCACCACAATCATCATCATCATCACATCCTCACCATCCTCTCCTCCTCCATCTCTTCATCACCACCACCCCACCACAATCATCATCATCATCATCATCTTCATCACCATCCTCTCCTCCTCCCATCTTTTCATCACCCCCACCCCACCACAATCATCATCACATCATAACCATCCTCTCCTCCTCCCATCTCTTCATCACCCCACCACCACAATCATCATCTTCATCACCATCCTCTCCTCCTCCCATCTCTTCATCACCCCCCCCACCACCACAATCATCAAAATCATCATCATCATCACATCACCATCCTCTCCTCCTCCCATCTCTTCATCACCACCACCACAATCATCATCATCATCATCATCATCATCATCATCATCTTCATTTCTATCTGCTGAGCTGCACCCCACCATTTACACACCATCACAAACAATCTGTCTCAAACTAGTCCAGCTACATGGGTCTGCATCCAATCACAGGTGATGTCTCATTTTAATTATGATAGGAATGTTATCATTTTTTTGCATTAAGATTTCACAGACCAATAAACAGTCCAACTTGAATTAAATATTTATACATGGCAGGAGAAAACTGTTTGCCCTATTGTCGAGCGTTCACAGCCAGGAGCCAAGATATCCAAACTGACTGTGGGAGGGGCAATCAGAGTGACAGTAGCCAATCATGGGCATCTGTGAGCTCATGGATGAGGAAGAGGGCAGATAGCATTTTTTATTTTTTTTGTGGCAAAACCAAACTGGGGAGAAAATTCTACTAATTTCAAAATATGTATATTATTCTCGTTTTGTTATGAACACCTCCTGAAACTTTGTTATTAAAGCTGTTTATTTTTAGCATAACAATAATCAGAAACAATAATTTAATAATCCTTTTAATGAATAGAATTTAACAGTTGAACTTAATTCAATTTAATTTCATTATTGATTATGCCATGTTGGTGATTGACTACATTTTCCCATCCGCTAGCGTGACCATATTCTGGTTTTCCAAAAAGAGGACTGTCACGTTCTCGCGGCAGATGGCACTGCGGCGACGACGTGCACAGTCAGCTGCAGAACGCGTGCACGTGCTTGAAGTGCGCGTGGACGATAAGACTTTGTTTACAAGGGACATGTGCACTTATTTTGGTTTCAGTTCTGTCCCCGCCCTGTTCAGTTACTGGCGGAGGTGCGAGGGTATGCTTTGAAGTATTACCAGCTGTCAGCAATTAAGGTAATTGTGACTGGTTATTTAAACCCCTCGCGTTGCTACGCACGTTGGGCGTTATTAGAGAAAAGACGGAATGAGTAATGATGCCAGGCGGTAATGTTTCCATACTCTGTCTAGCTTCCTGTTCCTTATTTCATGCCCTAGTTAAACGAGTGTTTCATGCCCTAGTTAAACGAGTGTTTCATGCCATAGTTAAACGAGTGGTTCATGCCATAGTTAAACGAGTGTTTCATGTCATAGATAAATGAGTGTTTCAGGCAATAGTTAAACGAGAGTTTTACTCCATAGTTAAATGTGAGTTTCATGTTATTGTCAACGAGAGTTTCATGTCGTAGTTAAACACGAGTATCATGTCACGGCTAAACGCGAGGAGTTTCATGCCATTGTAAGACGAGAGTTTCATGACATAGTTAACTGTGATTGTCATTGTTAAACGATAGTTGCAGGCCATAGTTAAACGAGAGTTTCATGTCATAGTCTTGTTCTACGTTTTGTGTTTCATGCCTCATTTCTAGGTAAATGATAGATGTTTCAGTTAGTTAAAAGAGGTAGTGTTTCCATACCCTGTTTAAGCTCATGTTTCTTGATGTAGCTCTAGTTTTATATTTAGACATTGTTTCCTGCCTCCTCGTACTTTGACATTAGTGTGAAAATAAAGACTTTACTCCTGTGCTTACTTCCTGTCCGAGTCTTGTTTCGTAACAAGGACACTTTTTTTTTCTGGTGGTGGCTTAATAGTGTTCAAAACAGTGTTACTATGCATGCAGACTTTAATACACTGTAAACAACACTCTATTAGCATCACGTAAATATACATAAATAAATTGGTTTCACTCCTCCCATGTTTTCAATTTTTTCCTACATTCCTTTGAATGTCCATGGAATAAATGTGAATAAGAGTGAATCTTCTGCCATCATTTACACATTTGAATGGCCATATAATATGAGGCAATGTGATAACATGAAATTAGAAATGACCTTATATGGACATGGGCATCATTTTGACTCAGGACAGCTGGCATTTGCTGCTATTATCAAGCAACTGTTCACCTTCACACGTTCACTCAGAGGAGGATAACGGTCGAGAGGCAAGAATTTGGCCAATAGTTGATGCGAGCCTTTTATAATCGACCAATCGGTGTGCGAGGAGGCGGGACTTACAGAGAGGGGTTAAATCAATGCAAACATGCACAAACATAATGCAGTATTAGACCATAAACACATCATAATGAAACTAAAGCTGCTTTAGATGCTTTTTTAAGGTCAGAAAAAGAGGACATGTCAGGGAACGGTCACGCTACATCAGCCACTGGATCACATCACATGACTGTTTGCACCTGTGTCACAGTTTGGGTTAATGAGCACAAGTATTTAAGTCACACCCTGCACCTCACTCGTTGTCTAGCTCTTTCGTCTATTTACGTCACGTTGCCTTGAAATCGTAGTTCGTGTTTTGTTGTCTAAGTTTGTGTTTCCTTGTCCATCCGGCTCCTCTTCAAATCCTTGACTCTGACTTTTTATATTAAAAATAAATAGCTCGTTTACATGTTATTGTGTCAGTAAGGCTACCTATAAGACATTATTCAAACAACAACAACAAAACATCCAATCCAATCAGAGTTGAGGTCAGGGTTATGGCAAAAAAATCCTGTTTTCAAATAAGATTACTCTCATATCACTATTTTTATTTGTTAATATAGGACTAGCAGCAATCTATATGTAATACTACTGGATTCGGACCACAATTTGTTTTTACTTTTATTGACAATGCTCTTATTAAATTTTAGCAGTCAGGGAAATGTATTTATAAGGTCCTTATTGACAGTTACTGTATGCTGCATGATTTGATTGTGTTGTGGTGAAGTCACTGCTGTATATGAGTTAATAACTCTTCTTTCCTGTCTAATTTGATTCTGTGCCAAGTTCCATCCACAATAACGAGAATAATTTTATTATATTTTGTAGTCACATGATCACACGTCCATAATGTAGTCTGTTTATTAACTTTGTTTTTTTTTTTTTTTTGCTTGTTTGAGTCCGAACGTTCTCCAATCACGCAAGACGAGAGGAAAACATACATAGAAAGGAAGAAAGAATAAACTGACTTTTTCTAGTCGTGTACACACCCTGTCTGAAAATAACCAGTGTGTGGGATGTGTGAGATCCTGGCTACTGAGGACTGGGTGCCATTTGTTTTTCATGATAATGAGTCTTTATTGGTCACATATACATTACAGCACAGTGAAATTCTTTTCTTCACACACCCCAGCATGTTAGGAAGCTGGGGTCAGAGCGTAGGGTCGGCCATGATACAGCGCCTCTGGAGCAGAGAGGGTTAAGGGCCTTGCTCAAGGGCCCAGCAGTGGCAGCTTAGCAGTTCTGGGGCTAGAACCCTTGACCTTCCGATCAGTAACCCAGAGCCTTAACCGCCAAGCCACCACTGCCCCTTGTTTTTCACGATACACTGCTTTACTGTCAGGGGAAGAAAAAATAAATCTGCTGTGTGAAAAATTTCTGCTTGATTAGTTTTGCAATAACGTGGCTAACAAAGAAAAAAAATCAAAGCTGTATTTTTTTAATTATTTCTCTCCGTCTGTCCTTCTCTCTAAAAGCGAGGGATGTTATTTATTCATTTCTTTCGCTCCGCTGTAAATCCCAGCACCCTCTGAGCTCTCTCATCACTTATAAATGGAATTATTTATTTATAGATGGTGTATTTATAGTGCTTTAATGGCCTATACTGTCCCAGCTACAGACAGTTCACAGACAGTGCCCTCTACTGGGGCATCCTTTCTATCTGACCAATCATGAGCCAGAATAGCATCATGTCACAGCCAACATCCAAGAATAGAAAACAACACTTTTCAGACAACTGGTTCATTATTAAGTTGTATAATGATCATTTGGACAAGTTGTTAACTTAGCAAACATTCTACACTTGCTAGTCTTGCGCTAAAGAATAATAATAACCATGCTATACATTCTAGCTGTTTAAAGAAGACATTTTGCTCTTATTTTCACAAGTTCACACCGTTCTCTCCAATTAAAATCCAGCCCTCATACGGAAGAGGGATTAGTCAGTGAGACAGAGATGTGAAGATCTGTTTTTCATACACAAATCCATCATTAAGCCAACGTCCTGCTGTCACAAACACACGCCCAAGGCTTTGACGCGTCTGGCAGATTGTCCTTCATCTGTTTCATTCATCTTTCTCCAATTTCACTGGTGTTTATTTCCCTCCATCACCAAATTTAACACAGAATCACTCCAGGCATGTGGCAATAACTGCTTATACAATCAGCTGTACCACGGTGTGTAATGTTAGACGATGCACGTCGAGACAACATCCAGCAAAGCGTGAACGATTTCGTCTAGCTGTACATTATATAATGGTTGCTATGGTTACATCTCATAGGCTTTCATCTCACTCTACTGTAGTTAAACTTAATGAAACAATTTCCACACGCTGTAACACCTACATCATTCATTTCTGTGTAATTATAATGATGTAAAATCTATTATAGGAATGTATTTTATTGCTATAACAAAGACGTGACCTAAACCGTTTATTTATGACTGTTGCCACGGTTACAGTAAATGAAGCAGGACTCACGCCTGTGATTAAGTAAACAAATTAATAAATGAAATACCAAATTTCATTTATTTCAATTTCAAAGATTAATGTACCAAAAACAACAACCAAAAAAGCTTAAAGCTTAAAAAAATTGCCTCCATAAATGAACTACAATTAAATTAAATTTAAGTAAATATAAACAGGTGTATAGTCCTTTTCAAAAAATCAGACTGCAAAATCTTTCGTCTCCACAAAAACGACAGTAGTTACTCAAAAAAAAAAAAAGGATTTAAAAACGTTTAAATAAATAGGATCAGACAAAAACATCCTAAAACCAACAGCTAAACAGAATTCTAATTAAAACAGAAATGGATTTTCAAATATTAAAACTATAATAGCGTGTTCGTGTGTGTGTGTGTGTGTGTGTTACCTGTCAGCTTCTCCCTCTTTAACCCGTTGGATGAGCTCTCGTGCAGATGGAAGGTCAGGAACACGACCCACGTTACGAGAATACACACCTCCATCTGTTACGTAGCTATGTAAAAAGAGGTTATAGTGTGTTACATACACAAGCTATGTTTCTAGGTAAATTGTGTGTGTGTGTGTGGTTTAATCTTACCCGCTGCTCATGTCATCAGTTCGTACATTTTTGGCTAGTATGTCCCCATCACTCATATATCCACCCACTTCCTCCTCTAGCCCCGCCTCCTTTTCTCCAAGCTCCACACTTTTGCCCACTGTAGTCGCTGCCCTTCTCAGTGGTGCTGTGTAGACCAGGCGTGAGGGATCACCATAGCGACCGGTAGCCGAAGGAACAGACCTAGGAGGAGCATAATTGCCAGGATGGGATGGGGCATCACCTGCCTGAAGTCGAGGGCTCTGTGATTGTGATTGGCCAAGACGCCATGACATGGGGGCAGGCCGAGTGGAAAGAGTCGACAATCCACGCCCACTGACTTCTGTTGTTACCGTAGAGTCAAAGGTTGTCTCTAAAGTGCTGAAAGAGAGACAGGGAGAGCAGAAAGTTAGGGGATGAGATTAGATGGACAAATTTGTGGACATGAATTGGAGCAGTAGATTCCAGAAAACCTTAAAACTGCAGTAAAGTAGTACAGCACATTCATCCAGGAACACCAGTCCCAGGGCCTGCCATCTAACAGGACGCCACATACCACCACTTGACAGGATTCCAATTCTCAACATTATACCACTGCCACATACCACAACGTGATGTTATTCCAATCCCACTGTCCACTCCTTAAAATTCCTCTGTTTCCACATTCTGTGTCTCCCATGGCCTGCCACTTCTAAAATCCGCCATCACTAATGTCCACCATTTAACAGGACTCCTGTACCGCTGTCTGCTTTTCAATGTTCCCCCACCCCCACTGTCCACCATTTAATGTCATTTCACATCCGCCACATTGATGGTATTCCAATCCCATTTTTTGTCTATCAATGGACCACAGTTTTAATAGTGAATTATTCCCATGGCCCTCCACTTGACACTTGACCAATCCCATAGTCCACCATTCTCACTGTCCTCGACTTCCATAGTCCCTCACTACCATGGTCCACCACACAACTATACCCTTCCAACAGTCTGCCTCAACAACTGTCCACCATAGTCACCATAGTCCAGTCCTATGGTCTGCCATTCCAAAAAGTTGACCAATTCCAGGATCCTCCAGTTGACAATCTGTCACTTCTATGGACCAACACTCAACTGTCCATCACTCCCATGTTTCTATCATTACTACTAGTATTCTATTTTTATCTATTTCTAATTGAACATTACTGATTTGAATAGAGAACTCAACATATAAAAAATACAGATATATAGCTAATTATCTAAAATTAACACCACATTCATTTATCCATTCAATCAGTCATTTTCTTTAATTTTTCCTGGTTTGGGTCTCAGAGGTTACAGATTGAGAAGGTTAATTCAGACTCCTTCAGTTCTTCCTCGCAGATCCCCAGACATTCCTCAACAACAGCTGTGCCAGCTGTGAGCGAGTCCTGGGTCTGACCTGGGGTCTCCATCTAATGGGACGTGCCTGATACAGGGGGCATCCTTGTAAGGTGCCTGCAACACCTCAACTGGTTCCTCTCAACTCGGAGGAGCAACGGTTTACTCTGTGGCATTCCTGGATTGTTGAGCTTGTCATTAATGCATTCTGTGGCTGCATCAACACTACAAATGTGTAGCAACTAAGCAACATTTTTAGATAAATTCAGGACATGACAAGTTTGAACAGTCTGAGAATTTTCTTCATGTTTTGTGCTGTTACTGTACATGCCATGGCTACAGTCTGAGCATATCAGCATCCTCAGCGTCAGCATACATGCTAACACACACACTATCATGTGAGAACACACACACACACACACACATGTTCCCACACACATTGTGTCATGACTCAGCAGGACTAGAGTACAAGCATTCACGACCTTCACACCCACCCACCAACCCACCCACACACTGCGCAGTATTCCAGTAACTTCTTCCACAATCACTGGCACAAGCACTTGGCCCTGATTCACCCCATTGTGTGTGTGTGTGTGTGTGTGTGTGTGTGTGTGTGTGTGTGTGTATGTGTGGTTAAACTATAGTAGATGGTTTGGTTTTGATGATGATGGATGTGTTTTGATGATGATGGATGTGTTTGGTCCTTCTGTGTAGACATGAATTTTTGATTCATTTTAATGTATATACAGTATGCTCTGTCTCACTGATGGTTCTGTCTCACTGCTGCCACCTGTGTTGAGCTGAAAAATTGCAGCTTATATCTTTGTCCTAAAAAAAAAAAAAAGACTCTTACAAGTAATTACAACAAATTTTACTGTTGAGAAAATGTAATAAGTATTTGGGATGGTGTACAGATACTGCATCACCAAAAAAGATTAGACTAGAAAAGATATTATCATCTTTTTATTAACAAAGTAGCTAATCTTAGCAAATAACATAGCTAGCTAACTAACTAACAAACGCTAGCTAAGTTTTATACATTGCCTAACTTCTAGCTAAATGTAACCATGGAAATAACTAATTATTAATCAGATCGGGGGGAGGAAGTTTAATACATTACATTGCTAATTCATATTTGTGAAAATGTTCCTTATTCATAGTAGCAAGTCTGTCCACCATTTTTTAAAAATAATTGCACTTTTTTTCAGTGAATCGATTGTATATATGAGATAGTGTATAGAAAAGGAGGTGATGAGTTTGGCTAGCAAGTACGTGCACACACACACACACACACACACACACACACATTCATCAAGGGATAAGCCATATTGACTTGAGCCTTTATTTCTGTGGGACCCTAGAGAGTGAAAAAGGTGTTTATTGGTTCTGAAGAAAATAAGATCTCATCTCTGTGTGTGTGTGTGTGTGTGTGTGTGTGTGTGTGTGTGTGAGTGAGTGAGTGTGTGTGTGTGTGAGTGAGTGTGTGTGTGTGTGTGTGTGTGTGTGTGTGTGTGTGTGTGTGAGTGAGTGAGTGTGTGTGTGTGTGAGTGAGTGTGTGTGTGTGTGTGTGTGTGTGTGTGTGTGTCTTTATATATCTATATATAGTGTCAGGCACAGTTTATAGACTATAGCTGTCTCTCAGGAATGGAACTAGTACTACCACTAGCCACATATATTCTATGTGCTATATACATAAATCATAATTTTAGTTACAGGGAGTTTTATTTCTCATTCATTCACTAATGCATCTGATGAAAAAGTTAATATTCCCGACAGTTCTATCTTGTTTTCTGTATAACACCTACAAGTTAACTAGCTTATTCATATTCCATCATAAAGACTATTTCATTAGTGACTATTTCATTAGAAAATGCTAGTTATCTACAGTTTTGTACCGTTTTCTATCTTTTCACAGCTATGTGCTAGCTACCTAAAGTGTAATCTTAGTCTTCCAGATAAGTATTGTAGCTTATTTTAGTAATTTACCAATACTTCTGAGGAAAATGTTGATATTCCTGATGATTTTATCTCATTTCTACTGTCATTATTTCTTAATTTCTCTATATACAAAACTGTATGCATTAGGTAGCCTACTGTATCTCAGTACTAATTATTTTCTTAGAAATCTGACAACGCTTCTGAGATAAATGATGACATTTTTTACAGTTTTGTGCCATTTTCACAGTCACTGAGCCATTATATTGTCTATATAAAAGGTTTATTTGTATATGATAGCTGCTAAATAATTTTTTTTGTTATATTAAGTATATTCTTATTAATCTATCAACATTTCTGAGGTAAATATTGAAATTCCTGACAGGTTTGTCTTGTTTTTACTATTATTACACATTCACCGTGTCCATATAAAGAATTAAATGTGATATTTTAGCTAGCTAAATAATAGTTTCTGTTGTACTGAGTCATTTTTTAGTAACTTGACAATACATCTGAGGTAAATGTTGATGTTCTCTGCTGTTTTTCTATAATTTCATAGTCACTGGGCTTTTCAACAAGACATCTGAGGTAAATGTTGATATTTATAATGATTCTGTGATGATGGTTTTCACTATTACTAGCCCTTCACCTTCTTCATACAACAACATACAGTATAACAGACTTAACATCTTTGTGTTAGCTAGAAAAGATAAATCATGTGTCTTTTTTTTTTTTTTTTAACATGTGATTCCTGAGAGCTTATCTAACTTTATTTTTATTACATTCTATGAAAGAATGCCTTTTTGGTTTTTGATGTTATTTAAAAGTAACCAGAAAATTCCTAATTGAAACCCTTAAGCCAATTCCCATTAGTGGAACAATCCATTTTCATAACAGATTGTAATTTGTGTTTACGTGTGTGTGTGTGTGTGTGTGTGTGTGTTTGTGTGTGTGTGAGCATGATGCAGATGTCCTGCTAGTGTTTAATTAATGGTATAATCCAGTCAGGTTTACCCACCTGTGTGTGATCTGGGTCCCCCGTAAACTGGACATGGTCTCTTCCAGGTTCTGTCTCAGATCGGCGATGTTCTTTACCGTACGCATGCGTCTCGCCTCAGGGTCCTCACCTGACACACAGCACAGAGACATAAGGACATAGAATAGATAGATAGATAGATAGATAGATAGATAAAATAAGCAGGAGATGAGACAGGAAAGAAGTTATAAATGAAGTGTGATAAAATAAATAAATTAAAAAAAAGAAAATAAAGAAGGAGTGAAGGATAAGAAGGAAGGATTCCAAGAAAGAATAAATAAATGAAAGGAATGGAGGAAGGAAGGAGGGAAAAGGATACAGAAAAAGAGAAAAATAAGCAATGAAAGAAAGAACGAAGAAAAAGAAATACAAAGGAAAGGCAGAAAGAAAGAAGAAAGAAAGAAAGTAAGAATAAACATGACCAAATGTGAACAAATCTGACAGACATTCACACACACACACACACACACACACACACACTCCTCCAGGGCTAAAGTTACTAAACATCACTTTAGATTAGCATGTCTGTGCTACTGTCTCTCTTGCTCTCTCTCACACACACACACACTCTCAGACTTACTCTTTGAGAGTGTGTGTGTACGTGTGTGTGTGTCGAGAGCGTGTTCCAGGTGTGTGAGCATGCTGATGATCACATCCTTATCCAGCTCCGCCCGCTCCTCTCTGCCGCTCTCCACTACATCCATCCATCCTGTGGCTACGCTAACATGCTCTTCATCATTCTCATCATCACCATCATCATCTCCACGCTTCAACCCTACCCACTTTCCCTTCTGGCCCTGCCCCTCTGACCGTGAGAGATCGGATGGAGATATCATCCTGGAGAAAGACAACGAGAGAGAACGGGTTCTGACGGTTCTAGCCGAAGTGGATGAAGATGATGATGAAGACGAAGGTGAGAGTGGACATATCGGATCTGCATCGCTAAGCAATGTCAGGTTGCCAGAGGAACGCTGTTTCCAGAGGTTGTCGTGGAGACGCTGAGGTCGCTCGGAGCTGTGGAAGACGGAAAACTGCGCTCCTCTCTTCATCCTCGCTTCTGTTAGTCTGTTCGCCTGTCTCACATCCCACGCTGGCTTGTGTGTGTGTGTGTGTGTGTGTGTGCGTTGCCAATCTTCAGGTGGCTGTTGGCTCTCCGTCACGCTCTCACACACACATACACAATGAGCACACTCGTATCCTCCTCTCATATCACCCAATCACTCTCTCACTCTCTCTCTCTCTCTCTCTCTCTCTCTCTCTCTCTTTGTCTCTCTCATCCACTCCCTTATTGTTTTTTCCTCTCCTTTTCCTCATCTCTTGCTTTCATTCTCACTCTCTCTCTTTTGCTCTTTCACTCATCCCACTCTGTTCTGTTAATTCCAGGCTGACAGGGAGTGTATGATTGCAGAGAACAAACACACACACACACACACACACACACACTGAATGGTCCACCACTTGTTAATATGCACTGCACTACTTCATGCTTCATTTTTCTCTCTCTCTCTTTGTCTCTCTCTGTCTATAGATCTTTCAATCTGTCTGTCTGTCTCACTCTCTCTTTCTTTTTCTCTCTCTGTCTATAGCACTCCCTCTCTTTGTCTCTCTCTCTCTCTCACTCTGCTGCATCATTGTCTGCTGCTGCAGTAACTGAGACAGCACGCTTTCATGTGAAGGCATTTTAAATGCCTTTTAAAATGTTCAGTTCAGTTCGGTTTTTATTAATCTGTCTCTCCAAGGTGTCGCGACTTTGTGATTGCAGACACGAACGCTAAATCAAGCAAACGCTGCAATATTCGCAGGAGCTTGCAATCTTTATAAATTACGGCAGATTTTCTGCAGATTCGGGCCGAGACGTGTCATGTGACGTCATCACGACACGCATTTAGCCGAAGCCCTCTTCGAGTCACGTGTGTCGAACGCGAGTACAGCTAAAAGGTCTCGTTTACCAACAAACATCATTGTGAAACTCGAGTAATTTTCCGCAAAAAAAAGCACAAAAATCTGCGCAAGTTGCTTCGCAAATGTTGAAATAAGCAGCAGGAAAATTTTGCGAAATCCCGTACGGACTGATTTATATAGCGCCTTTAATATTGTCACGAAGCAGCTGAAATTTCTATCCCTGATGAACAAACCAGAGGTGACCAGATGGCGAGGAAAAAAAAACCCTGACATCACTACACAATTACATAACTGCATACACCCAGGTTTTAACCTGGTAACCTGGAGCTGAACCAGACTGCTGGAACTTGGAAATACTATTTCCAAGACAACGGAACTATGACAGTGCGAGGACAATACAAACATATCTCCAGAACTTAACCAGATAAACCAGACACCAACAAACTCCAGAAAATGTCATGATTGTTCAAGGTGTATGTGGGCACATATTTATGGACAAACAGGAAATACTGACAAGGACTGAAAATATTGCATATGCAGCATAAGGCCTGGAAATACACACAAACTACTGGCAAGACTTTGCAATGAAATAAAGTAATAGGAGTGTAGAAACAAACAAACTAATCAAAGTGAAACATTGAACAGGTAAACACATTAGGTTAATAAACCAATGATAAGACAGGAGAGGAGACAGGACTGAAACTAAACCAAAAGGCACATGACTATAACAAACAGCAGCATGCAGAGTCCTTCCCAGCATGAGAGGGGAAAATGTGACAAACTATAACCTTAGTGATATTGTGTTTGTGCAACACAAGCTTGATTGTTAATACCTATAAGTAGCTATATATAAAAAATAAACACCACAATGACACAAATGACATTTGGCATTTAGTAAACTAAAGCTCCTTGGTGTGTTTTATCTCAGCTTTGATGTGTGCTGAGTGCAAAACTGATCTCTGACACAGCAAGAAGCAGCCCTCAGCTACAACTGTCACATCAACACACACACACACACACTCACACACACACACACACACACACACACACACACACAATCCCCCTACAGGTCCATATTGCCATCACAGCAAGGAAAAGGTCAGAAGTGACAGGTGGACGAAGACAAGCCTTGTTTGCCATCCAGAATGTGTTGTTGAGCTATGTGTGTGTGTGTGTGTGTGTGTGTGTGTGTGTACCTGAGATCTCCTCTAGGCACTGTTTGGCTGTTTTGTTGTAGGCGAGCTCTTTAGTAGGACTAAGAGAAGAATCAGGAACAACCACTGCAGTACAGTCATTCTCTGAGCATGTCCTGAGATAGAGACAGACAGAGAGACACAAATTTACTATCAAATGCCAGAACTTATTATCAAACACAGACCTGCTTCAACAAACACCGACATTCTCCAACAAACACCGACATTCACCAACAAACGCTGACATTCTCCATCACACGCCAACATTCTCCAACAAACACTGACATTCACCAACAAACACTGACATTCTCCATCACACACTGACAATCACCATCACATACCACCACACGCTGACATTCTCCATCACACAAGACATTCTCCATCACACGCCGACATTCTCCATCAAACGCCAACATTCTCCATCACACACCGACATTCTCCTTAACACACCGACATTCTCCATAACACACCGACATTCTCCACCAAACGCTGACATTCTCCATCACACGCCGACATTCTCCACCAAACGCCGACATTCTCCATCACACGCCGACATTCACCATCACACGCCGACATTCTCCACCAAACGCCGACATTCTCCATCACACGCCGACATTCTCCATCACACGCCGACATTCTCCATCAAACGCCGACATTCTCCATCACACGCCGACATTCTCCATCAAACGCCGACATTCTCCATCACACACCGACATTCTCCATCAAACGCCGACATTCTCCATCACACGCCGACATTCACCATCACACGCCGACATTCTCCACCAAACGCCGACATTCTCCACCACACGCCGACATTCTCCATCACACGCCGACATTCTCCATCAAACGCCGACATTCTCCATCACACGCCGACATTCTCCATCACACGCCGACATTCTCCATCACACGCCGACATTCACCGTCAAATGCCGACATTCTCCATCAAACGCGACATTCACCATCACACACCGACATCCTCCATCAAACACCGACATTCACCATCAAACACCGACATTCACCATCACACACCGACATTCACCATCACACACCGACATTCTCCACCAAACACAGACATTCACCACCAAACGCCGACATTCTCCACCAAACGCCGACATTCTCCATCACACACCGACATTCTCCATCACACGCCGACATTCTCCATCAAACGCCGACATTCACCATCACACGCCGACATTCTCCATCACACGCCGACATTCTCCATCACACGCCGACATTCTCCATCACACGCCGACATTCTCCATCAAACGCCGACATTCTCCATCACACGCCGACATTCTCCATCACACGCCGACATTCTCCATCAAACGCCGACATTCTCCATCACACGCCGACATTCACCGTCAAATGCCGACATTCTCCATCAAACACCGACATTCACCATCAAACACCGACATTCTCCATCACACACCGACATTCACCATCACACACCGACATTCACCATCACACACCGACATTCACCATCACACACCGACATTCTCCACCAAACACAGACATTCACCACCAAACGCCGACATTCTCCACCAAACGCCGACATTCTCCACCAAACGCCGACATTCCCAATCAAACGCCGACATTCTCCATCACACGCCGACATTCTCCATCAAACGCCGACATTCACCATCACACGCCGACATTCTCCATCAAACGCCGACATTCTCCACCAAACGCCGACATTCCCAATCAAACGCCGACATTCTCCATCACACGCCGACATTCTCCATCAAACGCCGACATTCACCATCACACGCCGACATTCCCAATCAAACGCCGACATTCTCCATCACACGCCGACATTCTCCATCAAACGCCGACATTCACCATCACACGCCGACATTCTCCATCAAACGCCGACATTCTCCACCAAACGCCGACATTCCCAATCAAACGCCGACATTCTCCATCACACGCCGACATTCTCCATCAAACGCCGACATTCTCCATCACACGCCGACATTCTCCACCAAACGCCGACATTCCCAATCAAACGCCGACATTCTCCATCACACGCCGACATTCTCCATCAAACGCCGACATTCACCATCACACGCCGACATTCTCCACCAAACGCCGACATTCTCCACCAAACGCCGACATTCCCAATCAAACGCCGACATTCTCCATCACACGCCGACATTCTCCATCAAACGCCGACATTCACCATCACACGCCGACATTCTCCATCACACGCCGACATTCACCATCACACGCCGACATTCTCCATCACACGCCGACATTCACCATCACACGCCGACATTCTCCATCAAACGCCGACATTCTCCATCACACGCCGACATTCACCATCACACGCCGACATTCACCATCACACGCCGACATTCTCCATCACACGCCGACATTCTCCATCAAACTCCGACATTCTCCATCAAACGCCGACATTCTCCATCAAACACCGACATTCTCCATCAAACACCAAAATTGACTATCAAACAACCTATTCACCGAAAACACTAGAGGACACTAGAAAGGACATTAAAAGACACTAAAACTAAACATTGGAATATATATTTCACTTTAATTTAATTTAAAGTTAAAGTAATCAAAATACTTGAAACAAGAAACAACTAGAAACTAGGGGTCACAAACCTAGGGGTAAGTTAAACGTAAAATATCTCATAAGAAAAAACAAGGGAATAAGAACACACATAAGAACAACGGGAAGAATGAATACATGTTCATACACACTCAAAACTGCACTAGAACACTAGGGGGCAGTAACACACACCAACATTACACAAATAAAAACAGTACTCACCTGTACATGAAGGGTGGCACCATCGCTGTGTTGGGGTGGTTGTGTTGCTGCTGCTGTGGTAACTGCACCGCTCCGTTGCCCCCCACGACTCCGCCCCCTCCGCTTCCAGAGTTAGTAACCGTGGACCCGGCTAGAGCAGAGGTGCTAGTGGAGGACACCATGCTGCCCTTCTTGCCCTCCACTCCCCCTAGAGGGCGCCCTGCGTAGTACCCTTGACTCCCTTTGGAGCTTTTTGTCTTTTCCCCGGCAGGTTTGGTTGGAGCCGCTTGAGTCTTCACTCCAGGTTTTGGGATGCCGCTGGAAGCAGGAAGTGCGCTCTCTTTTTTCGCTGCAGTCGTTTTCCCTCCTTTAGGGATGAGACTAGCGATTTTGGAGGCCTTCTTAGCTGGTTCTGAGGTCACTTCCTCTTTAGGCGGTGTGCTAGCTTTGTTTTTGCTTTTACTCTTGTCATCTTTGGGTTGGGGCAAGGATTTGCTAGCGTTCTTGCTATTGTTAACAGCAATAGTCGTAGTGGTGTTAGCATTAGCTGTGTTCTTGTTTGAAGGTGTAGGGGATGGTGTAGGCATCTTGCCTGGCGGTTTGGGACATGTCCCTCCATCATCTCCATACTCCGACAGATCGTCCTCTTCCTGCAAAGCCATCCGTGTATTGACCAGTCTGAACTTTTCCAGCATCGATCGCTGGTTCCCCGGTGCTGACTTAGAGGCATCAGGGAGTGATGGGCGTGACCTATCTGAAGTGGGCGGAGGAGGTGAGGAGGCAGGACTACTGGCTAACATGGACGACGTAGCACTGTGCTTCATGTTCATGGACTTGCTGCGCCATGATTGGCCTGTCGTTGGGGAGGGAATGGCCGATGCTAATTGCTGACCGCTAACGCTGCCATTCATCCCACCAATCAGGGGGACGGACTTTACCGACTCTGTAACACACACATACACACAGACGTAAGCCTGCTGGCTGTTGCCATAGCAACCTGCCATTTTCTTCATTCGCCAGGAAAAATGTCACTCTGAGAGATTAACATCCATGCATTTCTCTCTCTCTCTTTCTGTCTTGCTCTAGCTCTCTGTGTCTGATATGTCAATCATACTCTATTAATATTTCTTTCTTTTTCTTTTTCTGTCTCTTTATCTCTTTCGATATCACTCCTTTGTCATACTCATCATCATTTCTCTCATTTTCTCTCTCATATCTCTCTCTACATTTGCTGTCTTATTGTCTCACTTTTTCTTCCTCTCTCATTTTCCTTTCCTTTCCCTGTCTTCCTCTCTCTCTCTCTCTCTCTCTCTCTCTCTCTCTGTTTCTCAGTCTGTCTTTCTGTACCCTCTATCTCATTTTTCTGTTTGTTTCTCGCTTTCTGTCCTTCTATCTGTCTGTCTGTCTGTATCAGTTTCTCTGTCTCACTCTCTCTCTATATATATATTCATCTTTCTTTCTTTCACTTCCAATCATTCTCTGTTTCAGTGTTAACCTCTCTCTCTCTCTCTCACTGTCTGTCTCACCGATAGCAGTGATTAGTGAGGTGGCACCATCTGGTGGTCAGAAGAGGATATGGCGTCTATGTTTTAGGAGTGAAACTGGTGAATGTGTGTGTGTGTGTGTGTGTCCTCACCCCGGTCATTCCCGCTGGAGTACTGTAGGGGTTTGTTGCGGTCAATGCTGTTGAAGCTCTGACTCCTGCGGTTCAGACTGGCTGAGGGAGGAGCTTTATTGTTACCCACCACGGGGGAACGGGATGGACCAGGCAACCTGATCAACAACCAGAGTAACATGAACAAAAAATGAAAGAAATAAGAAGAAACAACCACACAGAACTCTAAAATCTCATAAAGTCCCTTTACAGCAGACCCTAACCCCGACCCTGACCCTGACCTTAACCCTAACCCTTACCATAACCCAAATTAGTAAGACAAATGACCTTAGTCAGGTGACACATTTAAGTATTTAACTACATATATTAAGTTATTCTAATTATACACCTCAGTAAGACTAGCTCTATTTCATATACACTATAAGGACAAAAGTATGTGCACCCCTGTCCATCACACCCATATGTGTTTCTTCCCAAACTGTTATTAAAAAGTTAGAAACACACAAATGTATAGAACGTGTTTATAGGCTGTAGCATTACAGTTTCCCTTCACTGGAACTAAGAATTCCAAACTGTTCCATCACGACACAAAGTGCACAAAGTGAGCTCCATGAAGACGTGGTGTGTGAAGGTTGGAAGAAGATAGAAGAACTCGAGCATCCTGCACAGATCCCTGACCGCAAGCCCACTGAACACCTTTGGTATGAACTGGAACTGGAGTCTCCTCACATCAACATCAGCACCTGACCTCAACCCCACTAACGCTCTTGTAGCTGAATGAACACAAATCCCCATGTCCACGCCCCAAAATCTAGTGGACAGCCTTCCTGGAAGAGTGGAGCTTATTACAGCAAAGGGGGAATAAATCTGGCCATATAGTGTATTTTATTTACATTCTGTAACAGCTCAATGATACTGTAGATAAATACTGAGCTAGTTAGCGATTTAAATTAATTTTCATACTCGCAATTACGAGTCATCAATATTAACCTTTAACTCATTTATTAAATCCAGTAACAGCAGCGGGTGAAAATGCTTGCTAGCTTACTTCCTGTGGGGGAAAAAACAAGAACAACAAAAAACTCGTTTGTTGTGAATGAAGTAAAAATGCATTACCTTGTGTTTTTCTTCTGCACAGGCCCTACTCCACTCTGAGCGGGCGGGTTCGCGTATCGCACTGTCACACTGCAGACAGACAGAAAGTGAGTGAGACAGATAGACAGAGATTGAGACTGGTAGAGAGAGAGAGAGAGAGAGAGAGAGATGGCGTGTTTGAGGTTCTCACTGTAATGTAATAATGCAGTTGTTGAGCTCTTTATTCATTCCATGGCACATTCTCTCGCATTGTGTGTGTATGTGTGTGTGTGTGTGTGTGTGTGTGTGTGTAGCTGTGGGGGAGGTTCAAACACGTGGTGCATCACACACCTCTTTAGGTCTCACACAGGAAGTGTACAACCGCCTCAGTTCTGCATCTGAGTGTTTTCACAGAGAGAGAGACTCACTATAGGGCCTCACACAGCCGAGGACAGATGTTTACATGCACCTCGGCTAAACACGGTCGAAGGTCAGTCAGAGTATCTGCTTTATTTTCATAAGAGCTCATTTCACAATAATACTTAAGCGACAAGAGATTTATTTCAGCTTTTATTTACTAGATCAGGTTTTCACTGGCTCTAAAGTTCGCTGT